>NW_006921697.1:3999348-4003475 GCF_000298275.1 Orycteropus afer afer
TTTTCAATCGCCTCGTATGCATGTGAGAGCTGGACAATGAATACGGAAGACCGAAAAAGAGTTGATGCTTTTGAGTTGTGGTGCTGGCAAAGAATGTTGAAAGTACCATGGACTGTTCAAAGAACTAACAGATCTGTCCTGGAGGAAGGACACCCGAAATGCTCCTTGGAAGCAAGAATGGCCAGACTTCGTCTCCCGTTTTGGTCATGCTGTCAGAAGGGACCATTCCTTGGAGAAGGATGTCATGCTTGGTAGGGTGGAGGGTCGGTGAAAGAGGGGGAGGCCTTCACGAGATGGACTGACACGGTGGCTGCGATGATTGGGCAGTGTTTCGTTCTACTGTGCATGGGGTCGCTATGAGTTGGAAACGACTTGACAGCACCTAACCACCACCACAACAACAGTGTACCTTTCTATGCATAAAGAACATTAAAGAAACACTTCAGATACACTAAAACATCTTTAACATAATAATACAGTAATAGTAACATCTTGGTTTGTGTCACAAGTGAGGCCTGTTCATAACCTTGAGACCGCCTGTATAGGAGCAAGTCTAATAACTTCTGTAATTTTAAATACTGATGAGTGTTAACCATATTTTGAAATACGTGCAATAACAATAATGTGATGTGAAAATATTGTTGACAAATGGGGCAGGGAGATCACATCTTCTAACCTCCTCTAACCCCACAAGAGGAAGACAGACTCACCATCAATACCCCAAGGATTATTCCTGTGAGGCCAAACATGCTGCCTCCCTCCAGCCCTTTCATCAACCTTGACACCAACCATTCCTCCCGCACTACCCACCACTTTTCTAGGGGTTCGATACTTCACTACAGTGGCCACACAGAACTCACAGATTATATGGGGTTTATTAAGGAAGCACGAGGCTACAATTCAAGTCCAGGGAAAAACACTCAGTCTCTCTCAGCCTGCCAGCTTTCAACCAACAGTCTCTATCAGACTCTCTCCCAGTAGTGTGTGTGTGTCTCTCTCTCAGCAGCGCATGTCTCTCAGGAGCGTGCTACTCTCAGCAGTACATCTTTCTCAGCCAGCCTGTAAGAGAGCTCCTTTTAAGCCTGGCAGAGTGGCCAAACTAACCAATCATTACATTAGAATTCTAAGAACCTGAGAGAAAGACTGAACTTCCCAGAACATTGCTTTGTGACACTCTCAACAGAAATACCCCAGATGGATAACTTTAACAATCAGGAGCTCCTCAGTTGCCCACAGCAAATTCTACGACATAGTTTATAAAGACTTATTGCTAGAAAAACCATACCAGATAATTTGCTACACCGCACTGCTAAAGCTACTATGGTTTCTTGCCCACATTCATAATTGAAGGAAATGCTATAATTTAAAGGTTTACTGAAAATAAAGATGTAATCTTTTGGAGGCAAATTCATGGACCTCTTCTAGGGCATGGTCCCTGAATTCCAACTCTAAAGTAATCTCTGATTATAGATAAGATCTAAATTTGGGGACTATGAGTTTTACTCAGACAACTAAAATGATTCATTTTCTTTCTTCTCTGTCCCAACTCCCCTTACTAACTACTACTAATCCTTTGCTCATGATATTATCCCCACCATCCCTGAATATGATAACATTTTCAAAATTCCACCTCTGTGGTTCTTTGTCCTTTGCCTTCAAAGACATATAAATGTTCTTTGGTCCCTCAAATTACACATGCACACACACAACTTTAACATACACCACATCTCTAGACCCATTATTCATTTTTCCATTCAATATTTATAGCAGCTATAAAGACAAGAATAATCTCTGCTCGGAGTTCCAGTAATAAAGCAGAATAGGCAGAAAGACTGCATAGACCCTCTTCAACAAAGAAAAGGGGAACCAATTAACACAGATACAGAAGATAATCCTGGACTCCCTGAGCCCTGAAAGGAAGGATACAGAAGTGGACTAAACTCCAACCAGCAGAAGAATTTGCATGAAAACACCAAAAACAAGATATACAGAGCTGTGGTCTGGCAGCAATCCTGATGGCACAGACAGCTTGTATGTTGCTGAATGGTGGCAGGACCTAGGAATTAACCTAAAAATAGGCCCTGCTAGCCAATAACTGCACGGAGGACTGCTCTGGTGGCTGAGGAATAAAAGGAGAAGCAGCGAAGAGAAAGGCGGGCTGAACTGTGGATTTTCCTTGTCTGGAGGGCACAGGTATTTTGGATTTTTACAAGTGGCTTGACAATTTTGTATCCTTAAAGTGACAGTATTCACCCAGATTCCAGGGACTTAAGAATAGCCTCCACTTGCCAGGAAGCCCAAGGACATTCCAGACATGGACGTCTAGAAAGGTGCGACATTACCCCCATTACATTTATACCCCACACCCTGTTGATGAAGGAAGGTGCGGCCATCCCTCACTCCCACCCACTTTCTGGGCCAGCAGGAATTACATCCCAGTCTGTGTGCTTGGATGGAGCCTGGGTGCCCTCCACCGATTCTTTTAAAATTTTTTTTAGTTTGTTTGTTTTTGTCTGTTTTAAAACTACTATTATTATCACCTTTCTCCTTTTTACTATTATTCTTTATTCTTCCCCTCCCGGGTACTAGTTTTTAGATATTTTTCTTTTCCCTGTTCTGCTTGCAATTTTTTTTTCCTTCTCGTGGTTAACCCTGTTCCTCTGTTTTTCTTTTTGCCTTTTTCACATTCTTTTTCTCCTTCTCTACTTTTTTCTCTTATTGCCCTCTCCCCAGATACTGCAGGTACCTTTTTTTAGTTTTCCTTCTTTTTCCCTTTTTTTCTTTTTTTGGTAACTGTTCCTGTGTGATTACATGGTTTATTTTTTGTCCATTTCTTTTTCTTTTTTAATTGTTATTCAATTGCTATTTTTGTATAACTGAGTGGAAGACAAGAACAGTCCCCACACGACACAACTACACCCATATCTCTTGCAGTTTCACTTACAGAGTGAGAGCCACCACTTGCTTCCCCAATGGCGCAACGATAAACAACCACCAAGAGCCTGACTCACCCTTTCCTGCTCTTCACAAACAGTTAACAGAGATCTAAATACAACAACACTATGATGTCTCCTCAGAAGTAAGGTTGGGCAATCCTACTTCTGTAGTGATACTGCCTTGGAAACCCAAGGAAGGGTCGCTATGAGTCGGGGCCGACTCGATGGCACATAACAACAACAACAACAACAATGATGTCTTGGAGACAACAGACCATCACAGTCCACACAAAGAAGCAAGATAAAGCGGAGAAACAGGGGAGCAGGATAAAGGCCCAGAACACATTCCTGAGAAAGCAGCAGCACTGGAACTCCCTGATAAGGAATTCAAAACAATTATATTTAGGTATCTTCAAAGGATCGAGAGACAGACCAAGAAAAACAGACAAAACCCTAGAAAAATTCTGTAAGAAAATACAAGAACAAAATGACAAAATAAATGAAAATTACAAATGATTCTCAATCTACAGATAGAAATCCAGAAGATTAATACTAGATTGTCAGAAACAGACAACACATTGAAAGGGCAAAGGAATATAGAATTGATGCAATGGAAGACAGAATTAATGAGATTGAAGACAAATAAATACCTGAACACTTCTTTGGAAAGGGATCCATCAGAAAAAAGATCAAAACAAAATGAAGAATGCGTAAGGTTCATGTGGAACACCATCAAAAGGAATAACCTACATGTCAGTGGAATTCCAGAACAGGAAGAGAAAAATAAAACCACTGAGGAAATTGTCCAAGATTTGTTGGAGGAGAACTTCCCTGATATGATGAAAGATGAGAATATATCCATTCAGGAAGCCCAATGAACCCCAAACAAGACAGACCCCAAAAGAAAGCCACCAAGACATGCCATCATCAAATTCTTCAACACCAAAGCCAAAGAAAGAATCCTGAAAGCAGCATGAGAAAAATTAAAAGTTACTTACAAAGGACAACCAGTAAGAATAAGCTCTGATTTCTCAGAAACCACGCAGGCAAGAAGGCAATGGGACGGTATATATTAAAACCTGAAAGAGAAAAATTTCAACCAAGAATTATATACCCAGCAAAACTGTCCCTCAAATATGATGGTGAAATTAGGAGATTTCCAGATAAGCAGAAACTAAGGGAATTTGTTAA
>NW_006921697.1:4008675-4029011 GCF_000298275.1 Orycteropus afer afer
TTGGAGGACATTATGCTGAGTGAAATAAGTCAATCACAGAAGGACAAATAATGTATTAGTCTGTTATTGTAAAAGTTAAGGAAAGGTTTATCTACGGAGAGAAAATTTCTTTGTTGGTTACCCGGGTGGGAGGCTAGGGTAGGGAACACTGTGTAGAGATAAGTATTGAGTTGCGTGAAGAGAAGGGCAATGTACCAAATGTGAGTGATCAACATGATGGCACTGAGGAAGAGGAAGACAGAGAGAGGTACATGGGAGGTACAGACAGCAAAGATGAACCTTTTTGCACATACAGTACTGCATTGTCAGTGAAGGCAAACATGGTTATATGGTGGATAGATGGGGTGGACAGGCTAAACTAGTAGGTATGTTCATCTAGCGGGGATGGACCCAAGACCATGTATAGGTTTGGCAGACAATCGTCTTATAAGTGTATTTGTATGATCTGAATTCCAAGGTGTAGAATAGAGCTGACAAGAGAAGGCTGTAGGCACTTCTTGGTCACAGCCAGCAAATCAGAGGGAGCAAGTAGTTGAACCTTTGGGCTCGGGACCATAGGCAGAGGGGACATCAAGCTCAATTTGCATAGAGCTTTCATTTGTCCACTGTTCCACCTCCTACTTTGGCGAGTAGCAACTGGGATCTTAAAAGCTTACAAGCAGCCATCTCTATGCAACTATGGGTCTCTCCTCATCCAGAGTAAAGAAGAATAAAGAAAACCAAAGATTCACGGAAACAGTTAGTCCTGGCGACTGGTACACCATGTGATCCACAGCCTATATGACTATGAGACCAGAAGAACTGGATGGTTCCCAGCTACCACTGTCAACTACTCAGAGGGGCATCTATGTATGAGATCCTGGATACAGAGGGAGAACAATGTGAAGCAAAATTCAAAATCATTTGGAGAAAAAAAAGGGGGGTGGGGAATGGACCAGGTTTGCTGGTATGATAAGCCTGGTGGAACCCCTGAGACTATGGCTCCTAGCTGCTCTTCAGGTCTGGAATTGAACCCACATCTGTGGCTTCTAGCCAAACAAAAGACAGACATAGAAGTTGAACATTTACCTGAGGTACATACACTCCTTGGAGAGAAGAATCACAGGAAAAAGAAGGGCTATTTATGCACAGGGAACCAGCTAAAGGGGCAGGAGTGCATGGAGGGATGGACACAGGGAAGAGATAACTATCGGGAGGAAGTGGGAGTAGAGCTCTGTTCCACTGTGGTAAATTGTGGTCTATGTCATGAGACAAAGTATATGTGAACTGCTGTATAGAAAGTGAAATTTGCTTTGTAAATTTTCACCCAAATCACACACATACAAAAAAGAATCATCTCTGCTCTCACAGTTTACTATGTAGTGTGTGTGTACAAACAATTACCACATGTAATTAAGGAGAGAAGTGTGCTGAGAGGGAATATAATATGGTCACTCTATCTGATTTTATAGGGAGGGCACAGGGAAAACGCCTCTGAGAAAGTAAAGATGTCTTCTGAAGGAAAAAGAACAGTCAGATAAATGGGTCAGTGGGAGTTAGGGGTATGCCTGAGAAATTCAAAGTAGCGTATTATATATGGTCGGTATATTCCTCCCCACAAAAAACCCCAAAACCACTCCCATCAACTTCTGACTCATAGGAACCCCCATTTTGGGTTTGCTAGGTAGTAAATCTTTACAGAAGTAGATTGCTTCATTTCTTTTTGTGGAGTGGCTGATGGATTTGAACTGCCAACCTTCTGGTTGTTGTTGTTGTTATGTGCCATCGAGTCGGCCCCAACCCATAGCGACCCCTCCTTGGGTTTCCGAGGCAGTATCACTACGGAAGTAGATTGCCCAACCTTCCTTCCGAGGAGTGGCTGGTGGGTTTGAACCGCCAGCCTTCTGGTTAACCTTATCAAATGCCTTAGGCACTATGCTACCAGAGGTTAGTATATAGTATAAGATTATCTTGCTCCCTTATTTACTAGTTAACTTGTTGGAAACCTGGTTTTATATCTGCTGTCATGCTGTTTTATTTTTTCCTTAGTTCTCAGTAACACAGTTAATCTCATCACACCATACAAAATATATTTCAAAGATCACTAACAATCTCCTAATTCTTTTCAGTCCTTGCTGGCACTGCTCTTCATAACACTGGTAGCAGATGTGGTGGTTGGGGACAGCATGTGGAGATCTAGAAGGTCCAGGAGAACATGCTGTGTACCTTCACATTGAATCTGACTCACAGTGGCCCTGTGGAACACTGTAACTGTCCCACAAGGTTCCCCAGACTGAAATTATTACAGGAACAGATCACCAGGTCTTTTCTCCCATGGAGTCAATGGTAGATTCAAACTGCCAACCTTTCAGTTAGCAGCCAAGTACTTCCTTTAACTTCAAGCCCACTATTGTAGACTCTTCTCTTGCCTTGATTAGCTCAGTTTCTACTACGATTCTGTTTTCACTTCTCAAATAATTTACATTCTTCACCACTACTTCTATGCTGATTTTGTTCAGATCTAATTCGAATTCCTTCCTAATACCTGGCCTGTATTTTCTAACTGCAGAACAGCTAAACTTGGGATACCCTGAACCTTAAACACAACATGTCCAAATATCCACTCTATTTTCAAAATATAAAAATTGAGTCTCTTTCCTGATTTCCCATTTTAAATTTCATGTTCCCAAAGCATAAAGTGAGTTATCCCCACTCCTCAAAAAAGGAAAATATGACATGTATATTAAAACATCTGAGTCAGAAACAGAAATCAACAACATTTGTTATAAAATATTCCCCAATACAATATTCAGAGACCGAATGTTAAGGATCACTCGTAGTACAGATAGTGGTGTATGCATAAAAATACTAGGAAAATAAATAATTTGAGATGGATGGAACATTTTCCCCACACTGTACATTAATTTGCTCAGCAAATCTTTATTTGAAATGAAACAGAAGAAATGATACAAGGTCTAGGCAAGAAATGTTACATAACACAGGAAAGGGGCAAATGAGAGAGTCAACACCAACTATTGGAAAGGAAAGATACCTGGAAAAAAAAAAATCAATAAATAAGCAAACAGCTATCCATAACTTCTGTGCAGATCTGAGCTTACAATACAGACTATGGAGTTCTCATAAAAATAAGTTTGTCAATCAAGACAATTAAAAAGTGGTCCAGGAAACCAGCAGTTGGGTTTAAAACTGGGAAGCAAGGCAAGTTGACAGGACATAGGAATATTCAACCAGCAGTTAGAAATACTAAGTTCTAGTCCTGGCTTTGTCATTTTCTTGCTCTGTAACTTTACGTAAGCCATTTTTGGTCACTGGTTCAAACCCACCAGCCACTCCTCAGAAGGAAGACTGGGCAATCTACTTGTGTAGAGATACACCTTGGAAACCCAAGGAGGGGTCACTATGAGTCAGATTCGACTCGACAGCATTGAGTTTCGTTTTGGTCATCAGAAGAGGTGATGTGATAACTATGAGATAGTCTATGGATAACCACTTTTCTATTATAAAGATTCTTGGGCTCTACTCCAGAACTGGTGAACCAGAAATCTGGGGGTAAGGCAGTAAAATATAAATTTTTCATTAGCTCAGTAGCTAATTATTATGCATGGCTGAGGTTTGCAAATTGATGACTTAGCAGAAAGCACCTTAATGGGATCCCACTGGTCTGATGCAATCTAGGTAAACTCATATGGTAAGAGGTGCAGGGTACTATTTGGGGCTCATACTCAATATACAATCTCCTTGATGCTAAGGAAATATCCATATTCTTATACAGTTTGAGATTTACAGAATATTTTTCCTTCTAGTTTTCAGCAGTAAGTAATTTATAACTATATGCCAAACCCATGGCAGACACTCAAAAAGAATGTAAGCCCCACAAAACCTGTCTATTCATTAAAATACGCCCAGTATCTTAAATTGTGCCTGACACATAGTAGTCACTCATATTTATTTGTTAACTAGAAAAAAAACCTTATAGCATTCACTGACTTTCCATGTGTTTTGTTTAATAACCTTTTGTTTCACTTCCAAATTGATACTTCTCTTTAGCCTCTTGCTGCTGTTCTCACCAGCACTGGTTTTGCTGTGCTTACAAGCCATCATGCATTTCCTGGTAATATCTTTGAAAAAAAATTAACCAGAAAGATAATGCCACAACAATCAAAACAAAAGACTGGATGCTGCTGCCCACAAGACAAGGCATGTACTGCTATATGGTAAACTTTTAAGTGGGAAAATTCATATTAAAATGAAAATATAGTCCAGTACATATATAAACCAGTAATATAGGTGCTTATTATGACTATCAAAACATATTATTATACATTATGTATGTATTGTACCATTATACAACTGGCAATCCCTCTGTATACCAGAGATACCAGATACACGTTGTATTTGCCATATCTGGTTACATCAGCTACGTTCTATTCTCCAATTGTGATTCTGAATTGTATTATAACCTTATAGAACCACAGACACATATGCAGTCAGATGTTGCCTGAACTGAGATCATGCAGCGCATGACTATATTAAATTCACCAGGACAGTCCACTATCAGAGCTTTCCACTGAAGAGTAGACATCAACAAGACTCACTTTTGTAAGGATATAAAATACTATTATTATAGAGGCTCAGAAACAGAAATATTAGGAAGTAGGAACAGTCCAAAATAAAACATGTACCATGGATTGAACTGTACCCCCACAAAATATGGTAAACTTGGCTGGGCCATAATTCTCATCGGCAGTTATGTAATGATGTAATTTGGCTGTAATATAATGATGTAATCATCCTCCATGATGTTATCAGCCAAGTAAGAGAATTAGAGTGGGATGCCACACCCTTAACCAGGTCAGCCCTGATCTACACCAAGGGAAGTTTCCCTGAGATGTGGCCTACATCACCTTGTATCTTACAAAACATAAAAGGAGAAAGAAGGAAGAGAGAGAGGGACCATCAAGAAAAAAGAGGTGGAGCAGAACACGTCCTTTAGACTCAGGGTCTTTGTGCTGGTTATCTCCTAGACCCAGGGGAAGACACATATAGAGATCTCTAAGGAACCCAGGCCCGCAGAATGAAAAAAGACAAGGACCTTCCCCAAGAGCCACAGAAAGAAAGCCTTTACCTAGAGCCAACACTCTGAATTTGGACTTCTAGCCTCCTTAACTGTAAAAAAATAAATAAATAAATTTGTTTGTTAAAGCCATCTACTTGTGGTATTTCTATTATCTCAGCACTAGGTGACTATGACAACATCCAATCTTAACAGTGAAAGGCATAGCAATGAAAAAAGAATGATATTTTATATGTAAAAGTATGAACTCCAGTCTGATTAGAAGACTTTCAGTATTTCAATTGTGGAAAATGAATAACTTTAAACAAAATTTATAAAAATTACACATATAAACAGTTATGGTAAAGCACCTAAATACTACGAGAAATGTTGGCAGTTTAAAGCCACCCAGAGGTGTGCAGTGCAATGGATTGTTTTTATTCGGCCTTTTTCAACATGGTTTTGTAATCCCAATTCCCCATCAAATGACTGGGTGGGGCTATGCAAACGAGGTGCTTGTGGCCCACCAAGAGGATTGGATCACTGTTAATAATGCAATCAAGGTGCATGACACCCCTTATGTGACTGGGACCATGCAAATAAGGTGCACAGAACCCTATCGAGGGGATTAGTCAGTGTTGCCATCCTGCTAGGCTTGAAATGAGCCATTTCAGAGACAGGGGTTCACGGGAGACCCTCACTATAATCAAAAAACACCTGGCAGCAGACCACTCCTTTGGAACCTAGGTCCCTGGGCTAAGGGCCTTCTAGACCAGGAGACATAGAGATATTAACACCAGAGACAGAGAAGCAGTGGCAGAGAAAGGGTAGGAGCAAGACAAGGAGACTGGCTTACTGGGCTTCCCAGCTGAGCACCTTTGTGCTGAGAGGCCAAGGGCCAAGGAGAGCCCTGACTTGGAGCACAGCTGAGAAGACGCTGTCCTGAGTGAGGAACTGTATCCTAAGTCTTTCCTGATCCTGTATTGTAACTTGTACTTGCCTAATAAGCCCCATAATCAATTACATATTTTCTGTGACTTCTATGTGGTCATTGCAGCAAATTATCAAACCCAGCAGAGGAATGCTGTGGGAAGGTCAGTTGGTGTCAGAATTGGTAAACTCTATGGAATTCTACTCTGCACACAAAGGGTAGCCAGGAGTCAGAACTGACTTGAAGACAACTAACAAACATCATCTTCCAACATGCTACCAACCCATTTGTCAGTGGAGATCTGTATGTAGCTATAACATTGAACAGATTTCAGTACAACTTCCAGACTAAGCTGGACTAGAAGAAAGTCCTGGTGATCTACTTCTGAAAATCAGCCAGCAAAAAACCTTATGGATCACAATAGTCCAACTGGGAACCAATCCTAGGGATGACAAAAGATCAGGCAACATTTAGTTCTATTGTCCATGGGGTAACTCATGGGGTCACCGTGAGTTATGGTTACCGTAAGTTATGGGCAAACTTGAACTTAAAAT
The DNA here is from genome assembly GCF_000298275.1 of Orycteropus afer afer. Lineage (NCBI taxonomy): Eukaryota > Metazoa > Chordata > Mammalia > Tubulidentata > Orycteropodidae > Orycteropus > Orycteropus afer. Next base: position 4,015,214 of record NW_006921697.1, read on the forward strand.
ATTAAGAACAAATCTCCCTACAAAAATAGCAGCTTTAAATCAGACTTCATACTCCCTTTTCCTTAAAAGCCACAAAAACAACTGAATAGTTTGACAGGGTAGAAAAAAGTAGTAGCTAAGGACTTAGAACAGTGTCCTGATGAGATGCAAACACCAAATACAGGACAATCTCAATTTCAGAAGGTTAAATTTGAAACCTCTCCGTTATACACTCAATGATGGCACAAACAAAACTTACATATGGATGATTCATACCATGTACGCTTTAGCCACTGTCACCAATCTTCTCTTTCAAAAACCCTTCCCACTAAAGTTGCTGTAAGAAGCAACAAGTGTGAAAAGAAATTTCAGAAAGTCAACAGTACTAACTACAAATGCTAACAGGTACTTAAACTGATCAAAATCCACAACACTAAGCCTTTAAAGTGAAGTAAATGGACATTAGCTTTTAATGAATAGTAGTATTTTTATACCAGCATTCAAAACTCAATGAACTACTGGTTACATTTCCATTTCAAAACTGGCTGACAGCTAGTGAATTCTGCTGAATACCTAAGAAATAGTTGAGTACCACAGAATTGGTGATGATACCCATTAGGAACTGAACTGTGTATACATGGATCAGGTACTTTCAAAATTTTACAAATATCATGTGTTAGTGTCTATAACTTTCTGCAGGGTTCCATTAAAATACTAAAATGCACACTGACAGAATAAAATCAAAATTTCCTTATAAATCTTTAGTGCCTTTTTTATAACTCACACTATGCTAAGGATCACAAAAGAATCACATCTGCAAGACACAGTCCTTGCCCTCAAGGATTTCTACAATGTTTTCTTGCGGAAAACCATCTCAAACAGGTGAAGAAGAAAATGGTTTTTACATACTTCTCAAAAATTAAAGCATTTGTTTGTATGGGATTACAGTGCACTTTTCAGCACCATGTCTCCTGGTACTATACAGGATTTCCTGAATTAATCTACTAATTTACAGGAGAAGGTGCATAAATTAAAAATCCAACTGTACCCAAGCTGTAGTTCTAGGAAAAGAGTGGAGCTAGCGGAAGAAGGCAGGGGGACAGGATTACTAATCCCTAAAACATGAAACATTTAAAAATTCTGATGCCCAAGTCACACCCCAAACCAATGAAATAAAAATTTCTATAGCCAAGTGACAACATTTTTTAAAGATCCCCATGTGATCCAAAACCAAAAACCCTTTGTTATCAAGTCAATCTCGACTCACAGTGACCCTAACAGGACAGCACAGAACTGCCCCATAAGGTTTCCAAGGCTATGTAATCTTCGCAGAAATAGACTGCTATCTCTTCCTTCCTACAGAAGTGGCTGATGGGCTCAAACCACTGTGCCACCAGGGCTGGTAGAGTAGAAAAAGGAAATTAGGACCAGTTCAAATCACACATTAGCTGTGTGACTTTAGACAAATCAACCAATGAGTCACTATATATCCAAATTCACAGGATTGCTGTTATGATTAAATGCAATCATGTGCAATGCACATACAAGCAGAAGGAAAAAAGAATTAAGTCTCAGCCACAATAAATTCAACTATTTCCTTATTCCAATAGTACACATAAATTTTACCTAAATGGAGGGGCTCAAGTGGTACAACAATTAATGGTGGTTCAAACCTACCCAGTGGCTCCTTGTGATAAAAACCCGACAATGTGCTTCTCTCTTTGCTGTTGTTGTTGTTGCTATGTACTGTCGAGTTGTCTCCAACTCATAGCGACCCTATGTGTAATAGAATGAAACACTGCCTGGTCCTGTGTCAGCTTCACAATCCTTATTATACTGGAACTCACTGCTGCAGCCACCATGTCAATCTATCTTGTGGAGGGCCTTCCCCTCTTTTGTTGACCCTCCAATTTACCAAGCATAAGATCCTTCTCCAAAGAATGGTCCCTTCTGACAACATGACCAAAGTAGCTGGGACAAAGTCTGGCCATTCTAGTTTCCAAGGAACATTCCTGCTGCACTTTTTCCAGGACAGATTTGTAAGTTTTTTTCCAGCTGTCCATGGTACTTTCAGCATTCTTCACACACACTACAATTCAAAAGCATCAACTCTTCTTCGGTCTTCCTTATTCATTGCCCAGTTCTCACATGCATATGAGGCAACTGAAAATACCACAGGGCTTAGGTCAGTCGCATCTTTGTTTTCAAGGAAACATCTTTCCTCTTCAGCACTTGGAAGAGGTCTTTTACAACAGATTTGCTCAATGCAATACGTCTTTTGATGTCTTGACTGCTGCTTCCACTGGCATTAACGGTAGAACCAAGTAATACCAAGTCTTTGACAACTTCAATCTTTTCTCCATCTATCGTGATGCTGCTCATTGGTCCAACTGGGAGGACTTTTGTTTTATTTTGAGGTGTAATCCATACCGCAGACTGCAGTCTTTAATCTTCATCAGTAAGTGCTCCAAGTCATCCTCATTTTCAGCAAGCAGAGCTGTGTCATCCGCATATCTCATGTTGTTAATGAGCCTTCCTCCAATCCTGATACCACATTCTTCTTCACATAGTCCAGCTTCTCACATTATTTGTTCAACATACATATTGAATTAAGTATGGTGAATAGATAGAACTCTGATGCATTCCCCTAATTTTAAACCATGCAGTATCCCTTTGTTCTGTTCCAACGCTAGCCTCCTGGTCTATGTACAGGTTCCTTATGAGTAGAATTAAGCTTGTCTTACAGCCAAGAAAATGCTATGGGCAGTGCAGTTCTACTCTATCACATGGGGTCACTATGAACCAAAACTGACTTGGCATAATCATACCAACATGCCTGAAAGTTAAAACAAATTGTAACTGCATCAAAGAATCAAAGTGGCATCCTTCATCCTACTAATCCTATCAATTTACATGTTGTTGTTAGGTACCACAGAGTTGTCTCCAACCTTATGTGTAACAGAACAAAACACCGCGTGGTCCTGTGCCAGCCTCATGATCCGTGCTATACCTGAGCCTATCATTGTAGCCACTGGGTCAATCCATCTCAATTCACACAATGCATTAAAAAAAAAACTCAAGACCTATTTGGTCTTACATAATCCATTTTATAAATGAAAGCTGGCATTACAAATTATAGACCTCATTAAGGGTTCTGTAAATCTAGATAGCATCACTAACAAAACCCTAACTTGGACTTTCAATATAATGTTCTTTCTACTTCCCTTTGTGTTGAAGATCAGAATGTATTCTCTTTCCAGCTAAACATTTTTATAGCACTTCCAAAGTCCCCATTAAAAAGGTCACAACACACTCCACTGGCCACTCGCAAAGGAAAGGCAGTACTGTAGTTCTTTAAAGGAGGAGAATAAAATAAAGATCTTAACTACCACAGAAGTATTCTTATAGTATACTTTATGGTGATAAACAGATTACTAATTTATAATCTTGCATATGGACAAATCAGTAGAAAACCCAGAAGAAATAATGCACAACTGACTACCTCAAAAAACAAAAACAAAAAACCCTACACTGTCAAATACAGTATATTAAATATTAGCAATACATAAAAAAAAAGGCTTTATCAATAGGAATGTGGGTTATTACATAAGTACGTTACTTTGTCAAAACTGATGCAACAGTACATGAGTATCCGTGCATTCCAATGTTACATAAATTATACCTCAGTTTTTAAAACAAAAACAGTAACAAGAATCATTTGAATTAGATACTTATTTACACTATGGCAATTATTAAGATACTCATATAACCTCAGAAAAATTTTTGTTAAACGGCAAGACTGACTTTAAGAATATAATAAAACAAGCTTAAAAGATTCAATTTATAACATTTGCCTCAAATGCTCCAGTTTTCTGTTTATAGAACTCCTGGCATTAAAGTTCCTTACTAAGCAAACCTTAGTAAATAATACTTTAGGCACAGATTAAAAGTACTTTGAAACAAACTGATCTAGCGCTAAAAATTATGAAAATCAAGCTAATAAAAGCCAAGTACTTTACAGTGATTCACAAGTATTTATTTACTCTAAATTAATATACAAATTAATAATTTTAAACAAAAATTCTTATCTACAATCCATGGAGTCAAAAGAGAGTAAGAACCCCTTTAATTATAAACATCTAGTTAGACAACAATACAAACAATAGGTTACCTACACTTATATAACAACTTTTCAGTTGGAAATTGCTTTTACATTACAAATGAGAAAGTTGTGCCTCAACTTGGCAAAGTGAGATGACTAGCAAGTAGATTTTTTTAAGGGGCTATGTCAGGATTAGAAGGAGTTCTAGTAGCGCAGTGCCTAAGGCATGTGACTGCTAACCAGAATGCTGGCAGTTCAAATCCACCAGCCACTCTCTGGAAGGGAGATGAGGTAATCTATTCCTGTAAAGATTTACCACCTTGGAAACCCAACAGAGGTTGCTGTGAATCAGAATCAACTCACTGGCAGTGAGTTTGTTTTTTCTGGTTTTGTCAGAATTAGATCCCAGAGGCTGAAGGTAGGATGAAAACTGGAACTATCTCATTTGTATGGTTAAGAGAGAAACAAAATAAGTACGCGCACACATGTATTTTCTTCAAAGGAGAAAAGGAGTGTGCAATCTCCAAAAGGTTAAATGAATAAAACTGATTTTGAATCTTGTTTTCTCTTTTCCCATTCCCATTTGGCCTTTTCTCTGAGGCCAAATGTTACAAAGTGAAGGAGGGACAATATGGCAATCTAGCCTCCAATCCAAAGGCAGGGGCTGGGGAGGTTGGTGGGGTGTTAATATGTGAGCAGGCATGGTTTCTGACCTTGACATAAAGGTGATAATGGCTCGTAACAGTGGGAGTCAGAAGACTCCAATAAGCCCTGAGAGACAACAGTCTAATTTGTATGACATCTCTTAGGTTTCATCCAGCTCAAATATGCTATCTAGTACTATTACATCATCCCATAACTCCAAAAAAAAAAACACCTCACTGCTGTGGAGTTGGACCTGACTCATAGTGACCCCTCCTTGGGTTTCCGAGGCGGTATCACTACGAAGTAGGTTGTCGAATCGTCCTTCCAAGGAGTGGCTGGTGGGTTTGAACTGCCAGCCTTCTGGTTAGCAGTCGAATGCCTTAGGCACTACGCCACCAGAGCTTCCATTTCATAACTATAATTCCCTAACTAGAAATCCATTATAAGGCAACATAAAGCACCTTTAGTACACCATTGATTCAGTAACTCAATGACAGAAAATCACATTTCTTTATATCTAATGTTCTTTAATGCATCTTAAAAAGGGACATACCCAATGCAGGTGTCATCTTTGTTCTCTGGTAACAGCAATGAGAATCTTGTTTGCGGGCTACATCAAACCAAAACCAAACTCACTGCAGTCAAGTCAGATCTGACTCATAGCAACCCCTCCTTGGGTTTCAGAGGCAGTATCACTAGGGAAGGAGATTGCCCAATCTTCCTTCCGAGGAGTTGCTGGTGGGTTTGAACCGCCAGCCTTCTGGTAAGCGGTCAAATGCCTTAAACACTATGCTACCAGCTCCTGTAAAGCTACATATTCAGTGCCAAAAAGCTAAGATTAACATTTTAGCTGCTTTTAACAATCAAGAGCAAAGATTAACTAGTGCTCTATAAATATCTTCTAGAATACCTGACATTCAGAAAGAGACACACAAAAAAGTGGTTAAAAAAACAAGACAGCCACAATTCTCCCATGCCCCACCCTATCTTCTTTATACATGATTCCCCTATACAATTCTGCTCATTTACTTCCATCTTAATTGTTAATCTATGGTTTACTGGATACAGATAGCATTTATAAGTCTTATGTAGTACCTCAACCCTAAAATAAGACCTAGACATCAAACTCTGATGACAGGCTTTTTAGTACTCTCCTGAGACCTACTAGGGTAGTGACTTTTATTAAGCAGGGAACTCTTGTTCAAACAAAATCCCACCCAAAATCTCAGTATACAAAAGTAAACTGAAAGGAGTGTTTGTCCCACAGAAAAAGGGTTTTAACTTAACTCATTGCTGTTGAGTCGATTCAACTCATGGCACAGAAGGGCAGTAAACTCTAAACCTTTGTTTCAGCACGCTTCTTCCCTCCTCCAGTACAACTAGAAAATCACTAACCTAGTAAAATCCTTTATTTTATAGAAGAGGAAATTGACAGTTCCAAAGTGATTAAAGGACTGAGCCCAGATCACTCACATAGCAGACTCAGAGTTCAAACCTCCAACACCTTCCTGGTTAATCAAAAAACAAACCAGATGCCATTGAGTTGACTCTGACTCAGCAACCCAACAGGACACAGAACTGTCCCACAGGTTTCCAAAGCTATAAACCTTACAGAAGCAGAGCTCCACACCTTTTTCATATATAGCAGCTGGTAGGTTTGAACTGCCAACCTTTCAGTTAGCAGCCACACGCTTTAACCACTGTTGTTTCACCTGGGCTCCTTCACTGTCTATTTAAGTGCCCCTTTCTACTGAATAAATGCTTCTCTATAGAACACATTAATTAATCCAATTCAGAGTGGCACAAAGAAAAGAGCTATAACAGAAATACATTAACTTTCAATGAACTCTCATGTCAATTCACAGGGTCCAATGATTTCAATTTCTCAAAATATCTACAGACTAGATGCCAATGTCTCATTCTTGCTCTTTAAATTTGCTGCTATGTTTCTATTTAGCAATAGGTTCCTCAAATTGCACATCAAAGACCTGATCAGGCAGGTCTACTATGAAGGCCAGGTAATTTTCAGTCCCTATTTTAACATATTCCTAAGTATCTTAGAGCAAATCCTATAAACAAAAAATTTGCAGGGAGAGGAGGATAAAGGGAAGTGAAGGGTTGTTGTTGTTAGGTACCATCAATCCAATTTCAACTTGAAGCAACCTTATCTGACAAAGCAAAACTGCCCAGTAGTTTTCTTGGCTGTAATCTTTATAGAAGCAGAGCAGATCATCAGATTCTTCTCCCATGGAGCTGCTAGGTAGGTTTAAACCTCCAACCTTTCAGCTGGCAGTCAATCACTTAACCTTCTGCACTACCAGGGCTCCTTGTATGATGAGCAACGTGGCAAAATCTAAACCTTTAAAATTAATATTAACACTTCTACAACACTGGATAATGCAAAGATTGCTTAGCTAGAACTAAACAGCTAATTTAATTCAGTATTTACCAAATAAATATTTAAGTATATACTAACGGTTAATTCACTTGGCTGCTAACAGAAAGCTTGAAGGTTCTATTCCACCCAAAGGCACTTCAGAATAAAGGTCTGGCGATCTACTTCCCCATTATCAGCCACTGAAAACCCTAGCAGTTATACTTTGACACACATGGGGTTGCTATGAGTTGGAATGGACTCCACTGTTAGTTAAATATGTTACACAGGTGATGCAGAAACATTGGGGAACAAATTGAAGGGATGTGATGATGTTGCCACTCAAAGAATATTTATGTAAGTCTTCTTATTCATTACATTTTAAAGGAAAGTTTTCTTACTCTTCACTTTAATAATGAACTACTTTTTGTTTCTATGTACCTGACCCTGTTGTTGTTTGTTGTTATGTGCCCTCGAGTCGGACCCAACTCATAGCGACCCCTCCTTGGGTTTCTGAGGTTGTATCACTACTGGAGTAGATTGCCCCATCTCCCTTACAACTTCCCTACAACTCCTAAAACAAGCTTAATCTTTCCCCACCCTCATCCAGTTCCTACATTTCTGCCTCAGAGACTCCTCCCAGAAGCCACACACTATTACTCGATGCCCTCCCTAACCAGTTCACCAAGCTTTCTTCCTTAGAGGCATATCCTAAAATCCCGTCTACTCTCCCAGGAAGCATTATATTGAAAGTCAACTTAATCTCTCTTTAGCCTTGCCCACAGTTTTTAACTACTTTTTTAACTACAGTTTTTAACTAGTAGTTTTTAACTACTTTAATTCTGTTCACTATCTTATAGTAAACATCTATTATTCTGTCCACAAGTTAATTTCATTTATTCATATACTTATTCAGTATATTATCCATTGATTTCGTTGGTTTCTAACACTGTTGCTCTTCTTAAACTAAAGCTACCAGATAAAGGGCCATGCCCTTAATTTGGACTAAGCACTGAAAATGCCAGATAAGCACTTCATGCTTTTGTAAAATGACTTCAAATATATTAAATTCAAACTAATTTGTGAAATCAATAAAACCTCCTATGGGAGGGGAGCTGTTGCATTGTAAATTTTGGTCAATGACATAAGGCAAAGTATATTATGTGAACTGCTGTATGAAAAGTGAATTTACTCTGTAAATCTTCACCCAAATCAAAATAAAATTTAAAAAAAAAAAAACCTCCTAACATGAATGAATCTCAAAAGCATTATGTGAAGTGAAAGAAGTCAGAAAATAAAGGACCTCATTCTGCATGATTTCACTTCTATGAAATTCTGAGAATAGTATGGAAAACGAATCAGTAGTTGTCAAGGGTCAGGGTTGGGGAGATGAACTGAATGCAAAGGGAGAGGAGGAAATTTTGGGGGGTGATGGAACCATTCTAGATCTTGACTGTGGTGGTGATTACAGGACTATACAGTGAATTTAAGAAGATGAATTGTAATTAATATAAATTATATTCCAACAAATCTGGTTAAATTGGGGGGAAAAAAACCCACCACCACCCAATGTGAAGATGTAATGTGATAAAAATATTAAATTATTCTAAACCAAAGTGTCCCATTCTGATGTGAACTCACCACATACTCAAAAGGAACTATATATAACTGCAGCGCCAAGAGACCCCTAAGTGTGTTATTATAAAAATGCTTTTATAAAGCCTATAGACTGAAATGAAAGTCCAATCTAAAAAGAAAGTCTTGTATTAACTTTGTTGGACTTCAAATGATTGTTGGAAATGGAAATAAGGTATCATATCGAATGCATTACTTAAAAATTAGAGTATTCATTTGTCCTGAAAAAATAAACCTATGTAACATTATTCTTTTTTGTTTTTTAATCGTGTTGTATCAGAGCCCTCAAAAGCAAAATGTTTTTGATGTTAAATCCATTCACATTTCCCATGTAGGGGATATTTCAATCAAGATTTCCATTCAGCCACAATAAGAAATTTTCCCACACAGCACAGGGTTTTTTCAGAGATGAGAATCATTCAGAATCTCAAATTTGGACCTTTCAAATTTCACATTAATCTTTACCTCATAATACCTGGAATTTTCTTCAAAAATAATTTACTTGATCACTTACAACCAATGTACATTTTTATCAATTTCTCCATTAAAAATATGTCATCATTGGAATTTTTTTTTTTTTTAATTGCCTCTAACCCTTATACTATCAGGCTTTCTCCCAACCCCCACCCCCAGGAGTCGCTTATTTTCCTCCTCCACTCTTCTGTTCTGAACTGGTTGCTCTCCAGCCCTCCGGTACTTCTGAAAGGTTATCAAATAAATAAATAGTACTGCTATAGAAACCTAGAGTGGTAGCTTCAACAGCACTGGAAATTAAAAAAAAAAAAAATTTTAAACAACTTCAGTTGTTTCCACATAGAATGAATGGATGCAAATCTATACCTTAATTCAAGAAATTCAAGACTTGAGAATAAAAAATGGAATAGAGAAAGAAACTACAAATAAATACCATTCCATTTAATCCGCAATTATCTCTTTTTGCTAATGTTATCTGAATAATTGTTGGAAAATGGCTGGGTTTTAAACTGTTTTAGTCTCTATTCTAGACAAGTCTTTACAGTCAAACTACTCTAATAATACTAATATCCTTGATAATAAAGTTCACCACTTAAGAAAACACATTTTTTAAAAAAATCTGGTCATCTTTTATTCTGATTACTACTTGTAATTGCCTTCACCAATATCTCATATCCCAAAAGACCATAATTTCCCTAATGCGAAGTTTTACCGACAAAGTAACTCAACAGGTTAAAATTACTTATCAAACTAGAGTTAAGTGATTATCCCTTCTTTTAATACAACAGTTTTGATTAATTTTCAACATAGCTGGTGTTCCTCAAACTGCCTTTGCCATAGCCCATAAAAATTTAGTTCTAAGACCAGAATGTAACAAAAGTTACCACTGATGAAAGGAAAGAGTAATTAACGCCCTTATGAGAAACAGGAAAAGATTTTTACACCGTGTAATTTGACAATTTTGCGTCGCATCTGCTGCAGAGACTACAAACAGGCTGTCATTATGCCTTGTACTTCCTCAAACCCCAAGGCCTCCTGCAGCTTTACTTTTGGCTTTTCTAAGGTTTAATACACTCAGGACAGCTAAAGGGAAATTAAAAAAGCATGACTTGTGAACCAAAGAATAGGAAAGGGCAGGAAAATGGGGTTGAGTCACGTCGTTCCGCCATTTTCTAAGCGGAGGAGGAAGACATGTTGGAACAAAAACACAACAAAAGAGCAGCCATTTCCCAAGTCAGCTCCAATAGCAACCCGAACTGGCTGAGCCAGGTCACTTCGGCACCTTCAAATCTACTTCACTGGACAAACGTAGTAACATCAGAGGTGCCGACGCAAAGAAAGCAGCAGCCAACCCTTCAGCGTAGGGATCAAAGATGACCCGCATAGTTTACTGCGAATGAAAGCCTCGGGAAGAATGACGGAAGCTAAATGGAACAGAGTGTTAACAAACTGAAATTCTAAACTAAGTTAGCAAACTAAAATACTCAGTGATTGTGGTGACTGACGGTTCATAGGAAACCACCGGTGTAGGCAACTCAAGTAGCTGCAATAACAAGCTCGGGATTCAGCTGGTTCTATTAACCTGCTGCTACCCATTTCCCCATTACATGCTTCCCTCAGTGGATCGCTTCTTTGCTTGTGGGTTCTTACCGTATGTGAGGGATGCCAACCCCACCTTGAAGGATCTTATAGAGTTTGCTCTCGTACAGCAACTGGGGATGCCTGGCCTTCTGAGATTCTAGCTTCACTGCCACTTCCTGCAGGGGAAAGAGGGGATGATGGCATCAACATCCCTATGGATTCAATGTCACTTGGGAAAAGGAGGTGAGACATGAGTAAAGCTCCAACTTGCGACTACAAGGTGGAAGTGAAAGGGTACGAAGAGAAAGTTCTTTGTAATTGTAAAACAAGGTATCGGCTTCAAAAGCCTCTTCTGGGATAGTGACGAAATCGGTACGTCCTCTTTAAGTGCAGGAAAATGATTCATCCAGAAAAAAGAGGCAACCTCTGAGCGTAAGGAAAGGTTGTGAAGGATCTGGGCGATGGAACACTGTCCTAATTGGAACAATAATCCCCCTAAAACCTATACATAGGTAGATAGATCACAGAAATAGAATGTTGCCTTTCTCACTTTAAACGATGATTTTCATATTTTATAAAAAAAGTTCGATGAAGGGACATTTTAAAAACTAGAAAACTTAATAGCTCACTCAACCGTTCCCTCGAGTTCTTTCCCTTTTAGGGAAAAAACAGCGGGGGAGGTTCCTGTGCTAGGAAAAGTGGCTCCCCCTGGGTTCCCCACTGCGTGCGTGCGTGCGGGGGGTGGGAGGAGGGGGCCAGAGCAGTTTAGGTGGGGAGGTGAGGAAAGGGGCAGCATTATCTTGAACCCCACCCCACAGAGTTACCTCGCCGTTGGTGATGTTGATCGCCAAATAAATGTCCCCGAAGGAACCAGACCCGATCTTCCGTACCAGTTTATATTTCCCTCCGACAATGAATTCGGCTTTGGAGCCACTGCTGCTCGCCATCCTGAGAAACGAAGATGGAGGGCTGGGGCTAAGCCCCGACACCTAGGAGGGCAAGACGGAGACCTCTGGGGCTGGTCCACAGAGCGAGGGTGCGGAGAAGGACGGCAAGAAACGGAAAACAGAGGCCCTTTCTCAGCGTTACAGGGCACAGAACCGGCCTAAAGAAGGCTGATCACCACCCCTCAGTCAGGTTTCTTTTTGCCAGGCCGCAGTTTGTAAAGGGGTTCTTGCGGTCAGGAGGCTGGGCCACTTGCTTCTGGGCGGCTGCTGCTGCTTCGCTTTCGCGGCTACGTGTCCCGGGCTGGAAAAGGGGCGCGGTAGGTTAGGGCGGCGCTACCGCTGCCACTGCCGCCGGCTCCCGCCCGGAGGAACCCCTGTCACTCCGCCGACGCCGCCATCTTGTTCCACCGGCTCCAGCCAACACAAAATGCCCCCAGTCTCCGGGAGCCGCTTCTTCACGGCGCAGAGCACGCTGGGAAAGGGCTCTCAGGCGCTAGCCCCACCGGGTACACAAGCGAGAAGGAGGGCGGAACCGGATCCGTGCAGGAGCTGGCTCACGCTCCCAGCGTCATCCCATCACCGCCCAGCTGCGCTTGAGCATTGTAACACTTGCTGACTGCGCAGGCGTGCCGCTGCCGTTCCTCATCCCCGCCCTGGGCTCACTTCCACTTCCGGTCGTCGTCAGTTCCATTCTTGTTGTCTGTTACCTGGGAGCCGCCTGGTGTCTTAAAGGCCGCGGAGCCCCAAACCTTGAAAGCATATTAGAGAGGTGTCACGTTCATATTTCGGGGAATAAAGAAGCTTCAGGCCTGCTTGGAAATCTGGTATTAACCTTTGTTCTTTGAGGTGGTTTTTAACGTTTGATCTCCGAGTCACTCTCCCAGACCGGCTTATTCTAGCCCAATTTCTGTTTTCAAAAAGGCTAACGCCTCTGGTGGAGAGGAAGAGAAAAGCAGTCCTTGGCCAACCGAGTTTAAAAGGACTGGTTCAGAGCTCCTGGCTTTAACAGAGTGTAGCTCAAATGGTGTCTGAATTTATGTTAAGACTCAAAATGGAGTTAATGCTCCCGATGCAGACTTCCACAAACCAAGTGCTTTAGAATTTAAGCTCGCATACAAATGCTATATGAGTGAGTGTGGACTTCAAATGTGATTTCAACTGAATCTTTGTTAAGATAAATGCTCAACAGATTTAGAAAGAGCAAAAGGGTTTTGTTTTTGCTTTTAATTTTTTGTAGAAAATGAAGGTTTTGGGTGTTGACTATTATACTCAGCCTTTTCAAAATCATGCATCATTTGCAGTAATTTTTAGCATAAGCAACTAAATAAAGTATTACCTGCTTATGGTGTTGCTACTTAAAAGTTAAAAATCATTCTGTACTTACTGAATCAGCAGCAGCTTTGGTGTAACGAGAGCCTTCTAAAATGTACCAAAGATGTAATTTCTGGCTCCTGGGTCAGGTGAATTTCCTAAAAGTATAATCAAAAGTATAGACAAAAATGTTAGACCTTAAGAGAAATTTAGAGATCATCTAATATAATAAAATAAAGGAGAAATTTTTTGACTGAAAGGAATGACTGAGTTGAACTCAGTTCTTGCTGAATTAAACTGTTCTGCCCGCCTAAGAATCTAGTTTGCCCTGCTATTGTTAACCCACCTTACAAGCTCCTGTTATTTGGCAGTGTTAATTGCTAGAAGCCATAAAAACTAAGAAGTAATTGAATTTCCCTCTATACTGAAGCCAATATGTAAAAGAAATACACTCTAAGGAACAGGATCTTGACACAGGTATCTTTTGGATCAGGTGGGCCCAAAAAACATTTTTTCATGCAAAGATGCAATAAAGAGAATTGCTTAAAAGGGTTTGGAGCCAGCCTTACTGAAGTTTCCCAGACCACTTAAAAGCTTGTTGTTTAAGGAGCTGTTTTGGGGAAATGAGTTCCTGATACCAAAGAAAGGTGATCCCACAAAATGTAGAAATTATAGAACAATATCATTAATATCACATGCAAGTAAGATCTTACTGAAGATAATTCAGAAACGTTTGCAGCAGTATATTGA
>NW_006921697.1:4029966-4036690 GCF_000298275.1 Orycteropus afer afer
GCTGCGATGATGGGATCAAGTATAGCAGGGATTGTGGGGTTGGCGTGGGATCGGGCAGTGTTTCGTTCTGCTGTGCATGGGGTCGCTATGAGTCGAAAACGACTCAACGGCACTTAACAAGAACAACAACAACAGATGAGTTTTCATATACTCCTGAGACATCTGGTAAAAACTGTAAACATCCACCAGTGATGTTTTATCTCCTCTGAAAGCTATGTGCCTATGATTGAAAATCTCTGTAATTAGTTCCTGAATTTAATCATTGTGATCCCCATACCCAATTATCCAACAGAAGCCTATTCCCCACCACTAACCCATCCTTCTTATGACCTCCACCGAAGACTGACCAATCAAACAACTGTATTATAATTTCTTTGTTCCATGGACTATATCTGGCTAAGTTAGAAGTTGTTAGTTGGAGAATATTAGTTCTCACTAATATGGGCTAGGAGCTCTGGTAGCATAGTGGCTAAGACACTTGACTGCTAACCAGAAGGCTGGCGGTTCAAACCCACCAGCCACTCCTCGGAAGGAAGGTTGGGCAATCCTACTTCCGTAGTGATACTGCCTCGGAAACCCAAGGAGGGGTCGCTATGAGTCAGGGCTGACTCGACGGCACATAACAACATAACAACAATATGGGCTGGTGTCTTCCTGCATCTGGATGTATTTTTTTGTTTTCCTTTCTGTAAAATAAATCTTCTTAATTTCAGTTTTATGAAATGAGTGGCTTTTCTCTGTACAGCTTATGCTTTCAATCACCCTACTAACTCACATACCCAATATTATAAGGCCTTGTGCCAATTAAAGAACAACTAATCGAGTTGCTGATGAGTCAATTTCATCTCATGGTGATCTCGTGTGTCAGAGTAGAATTGAGCTCCATAGGGTTTTCAGTGGCTGATTTTTTTGGAAGTAGACCCCCAGGTCTTTCTTCCACAGTGACCCTGGCCTGATTGGACCTGAACCTCCAGCCTTTTTGTTAGCAGTGAATGCATTAACCCTCTGCACCATCTAAACCAAAAAAATTAACCCACTACATCTTATTGAGCCCAACTCATAGCAACCCTACAGGACAGAGTAGAACTGCCCCATAGGTTTTCCAAGGCTGGTCAGCAGCTCAATTCCTTACCCACTGCACCAACAGAGCTCATTTTGTACCATCAAGGGACTCCTAAAACAGTACCAAACATTTGTAATTCATACTTTATTTTGATCTACTTTACTGTTTAAATTTATTTATGGTTTTGACCCATACTGTGGAAGGCCAAAGAAGCCCCCTGCTGAAAATCATAGAACCATAGCAGCCATGATTAAAGTAGACATTAATTATAAAGACTAATAATTTTCATTCTTTCTCCTTTTTAAGTAAATAGAATAGCTAACCTCTTCATGGACACTGATTTCTTTAGATTGTTTTTTAGCTTATACCTTCTTTTGAGTATGGCCTTATCCCACAGCTGGTTTAGCCAAGAACTGCAGTTTTTAAGACAAAGAAACCCTGAGAAGAAAAACATCCAGTCTGGAGCAATCAAGATAAAAAGGAACAGACATTCCTGGCAGTCGAAAGGATCTTCAACCCCCTTCCAATTTCCCTGTATAATCAACTCCCTTTGCTCAGGGAGACAAACTTTAGAGAAGCAATTCTCTCTGTCTCCTTATGTATGGATACTCAATAAATCCTTTGCTTTTCCACTTCAACCTGTTGTGGTGATAAGCTCTGCTTGTGACAGATGATAAACTAAAAAACCAAACTCGCAGCCGTTGAGTCAGATCCAACTCCTAGCGACTGCTCCTTGGGTTTCTGAGGCGGCATCACTACAGAAGTAGACCCTGTTATTCCTGCATCATCAGCTTGATGCCCAATGTGATGGTCCCATCCCCTACTGAGGTTTGGGTGGCCTGCGTTAAGTGGCTGCTGAGATTTTCTTTTCCCAGGCAGACTGCCCACTGCTTCTTCATCACTAGGCCTTTTCCCACAGAAGAGGGAAAGCAAAAGAACAATTTCAGGAGCCGGCATTCAGTGAGAGTCCCCTTCACTTTTTCTGGGCACTACAGGACTGGACAGATAGGGTGAGAATGACTCACCATTGGTTACTAAAGTACCGTTCTTTAGTGGGAGGAGTGCAGGCTTAGTTGATCGTTTTGTGCAGTATATTGTGCCTTGTATGGATCCTCGAAAGAGGAAGGCTTATTGGCTCGGGGATATTTTTTCAGTATTAGGGGCTCCAGTGTGTCTGCAGTGTGAGTGTGGCATTGTCTTTATATGAATTGTTTATTTATGTTCCTTTTTTATATCTTTAATTCTAGATACCTTGGAAGCAGTCACAGCAAGCTCATACTGCTATTTGCTGACCTTGCCAAGCATTGCACTTAAAGAAATTGTTTCATTTGTCAGAGGTGTTCTCTTGTGGAGAGAGAAGTGTTTAAGCTGCTCTGGACCAGTGCTCTGGACCAGAGGGCTGTTTTGCACATTATCCACCCTCTCCTTGGAAATTCACACTCAGAGCCCCCTTTTCCTTTCATCCTTTATTTTCTTCTACCAGAAGTATAAAGGTGAGAGTAACCTGAAGCCCTGTTGAACTCCCTTAGTGACAGTAGTCCTGGGCATTCATTTGTGTTGGTCTTCCAACTAGGGCTTCTTTCCTTGCCTCAGCCTAAGTCTATGGTTCTGTAAGCCACGTCAAACGGAAACTGGACCCAGTATCACAGTTGCATTTTCCTGGCTAGTCAGATAGGGATACTGTTTGGTGGCTGGTCCATGCCAACTGGGGCAGGGGACAATGCTTATGGTCCACCTGGAGATTTCTCCAGAGCCTTCGACCTGTGATCTAGCAGACTTGATACCAACCTAACATTATCTCCTTGAAAGGCAATGAAGAAACTTTATTTCAGGAGCTTACATCTGTTCTGATTTTTTATTGTTGTTAAGTGTCATCGAGTCATCTCCAACTCATAGTGACCTTATGTACAACAGAACAAAACATTGCCTGGTCTGGTGTTAGCCTCACGATCCCTACTATACCTGAGCCCATAGCTGCAGCCACCAGGTCAATTCATCTTGTTGAGAACCTTCCCCTCTTTCACTGACCCTCCAGTGTACCAACCATGACATCCTTCTCCAAAGAATGGTCCCTTCTGACAACATGACCAAAGTAGGTGAGATGAACTCTGGTCATTCTCATGTCCAAGGAGCATTCTGGCTGCACTTCTTCCAGGACACATTTGTTTGTTCTTTTAGCAGTCCATAGTACTTTCAGCATTCTTTGCCAACACCACAACTGAAAAGCATCAACTCTTCTTCAGTCTTCCTTATTCATTGTCCAGCTCTCACATGCATATGAGGTGATTGAAAACATCATGGCTTGGGTTAGGCACATCTTAGTCTTCAAGGAGATACCTTTGCTCTTCAGCAGTTGAAAGAGGTCTTTTGCAACAGATTTGCCCAATGCAATATGTCTTTTGATGTCTTGACTGCTGCTTCCATTGGTGTTGATTATAGAACCAAGTGTTCTGCTTACCTAGTGCCACTCTGACAGGAATATACCACAAATGTGATGGCCTTAACAAACAGAAATTTATTCTCTCACAGTTTGGAGGCTTTAAGCGCAAGTTCAAAGTGCCAGGCTCTAGGGCCTGGGAGAAAGCCCCCTGACCTTGGGCTTCCGCTCTGCCTCTTGCTCCCAGCCCACTGAAGCTAGCAGCATCTCTTCATTCAGGCAGGTACTGGCTGCTGAGGCTAATAAGCCCAAGGTCGACAAATAAAATGGCACAGTCCTGATGTTACCAAACCACATGGCAGGCCATTAACTCAAGTCCATTGTAAGTCCCAAGGTAGGCAGAGCATGGCAAGCTGCTGAACAACGACATGGCTACATGCAGGGTCCAAGTGTGCCATAAACTAGAGGCCATTTCCAAAGCTGCTTCTTATATATGGGAAGCAGACCACATGCCCAAAGGCAGCTACTCAGCTGCTTGTGGTAGATCCCACCATGGAGTTGATTGCCAGTCTCATCATGGGGAATAACTACCACCAGCTGCCTCGCTGCTCAATCAGGCCGGCCAAGTTGACACACAAACATAACCATCACACCAAGTAATATGAAGTCTTTGACAACTTCAATCTTTTCTCCATCTCTTATGTTGCTCATTGGTCCAGTTGTGAGGATTTTTGTTTTCTTTATATTGAGGTGTAATCCATACTGCAGACTATAGTCTAATTTTCATCAGTAAGTGCTTTAAGTCATCCTCACTTTCAGCAAACAAAGTTTTGTCATCTGCATATCACAGGCTGTTAATGAACCTTCCTCTAATCCTGATGATTCCATGTTCTTCTTCATGTAGTCCAGCTTCTCAGATTATTTGCTTAGCATACAGAGTGAATAAGTAGGGGAAAAGGATACAACCCTGACACACTGCTTACCTGATTTTAAACTATACAATATCCCCTTGCTCTGTTTGAGCGACAGCCTCCTGGTCTATGTACAGATTCCTCATGAGTACAATTAAGTGTTCTAGAATTCCCATTCTTCTCAATGTTATCCACAATTTGTTATGATCCACACAATCGAATGCCTTTGCATATTCAACAAAACACAAGCATCTTTCTGGTATTCTTTGCTTTCAGCCAAGATCCATCTGACATCAGCTATGACATCCCTCCATCCACGTCCCCTTGTGAATCCAGCTTGCATTTTTGGAAGTTCTTTTCAATACTGCTGCAACCGTTTTTGAATCATCTTCAGTAAGATTTTACTTGTGTGTGATATCAATAATATTGTTTGATAATTTTCATATTGTGTGGGATCATCTTTCTTTGGAATGAGTACAAATGTGAATCTCTTCCAGTCAGTTGGCCAGGTAGCTGTCTTCCAAATCTCTTGGCATAGCCAAGTGAGTGCCTCCAGTGTGTCATCTGTTTGTTGAAACATCTCAATGGGTATTCCGCCAGTTCCTGGAGCCTTGTTCTTCACCAATTCCTTCATTGCAGCTTCGATCTCTTCCTTCAATAGCATTGGTTCTTGTCATATGTCACATCCTGAAATGGATGATCATCCACCAATTGCTGAGCCTGTACCAAGAATCGGAGAAGATTGCCTGCTTTGAGGGTGACAGTACTCAGTAGCTCAGCAGGGGAAATGAAGGCAACATTTATTGCTGTGTCAGGACTGCCAAACTAACCTCTTTACCAGCTTTCCTGTTCTAATTTTCTGATTGTTTCTTTGTTACAGGTTTTTGAGATGAGTAATAGCCAGAGTATATAAGAGAGTGCACTCCTCTAACATGTACTTTAAAACATTGAAAAAAATTTAGTATGATCACATGAAAAAGAAAAGGCTGTTCTTTTGAAGCACAGTTGTGTGACCACAATATGAATTAGGAGACCAAAAATGCTGGCTACTTTGCTGTTGTTGTTAGGTGTCATCCAGTCAGCTCTGACTTGGAGCAACCCTATGTACAACATAAGGTTGTTTTCATATTTTTGCTATGTAAATAGTGTGATGAATATGGGTGTGCATATATCTGTTCTTATCCTGGCTCTCACTTCTTTGGGCTGTATACCTAGTAATGGGATTGCCAGGGGACAACAGACAGAACGGCAGGGATCCAGTTAAGGGGAAGTACACAGGCCCCACCCCCAAGAGGTTTCAAACAGCTAAGGGAGACAAATTTGTCAGTTTGTCATACAGTGGTGGCTTGCATGTTGCTGTAAGGCTTGAGGCTGTGCCACTGTGTTTCAAACACCAGCAGGGTTGCACATGTTGCACAGGTGTCAACACAGCTTACAGACTGAAATAGACGAGGAAGAAGGAAGAGGCCATCCACTTCTCAAAGAATTGGCCAGAGAAAACCTTATGAATAGCAGAGAAACACCTTGATACATTACTGCCCAACTTTATGAATAGCCTGGAAGCATTGTCTGATGCAGTGCAGGAGGATAAGTCCCTTAGGTTGGAAGGCTCTCAAAATACAACTGGGAAAGAGCTGCATGATCAGAGTAGAACCAAACTTAATGATATGGATAAAGTAAAGCTTTCGAGACTTCCATTTGCTGACATGGCACGACTCAAATTGAGGAGAAACAACTGCAAATATCCATTAATTATTGGAACATGGAATGGACAAAGTACAAATCTAGGAAAAATGGAAGTTGTCAAAAATGAAATGGAACACAAAAAGATTGATTGCGTAGGCATTAGTGACCTGAAATGGACCGGTTTTGGCCATTTTGAATCAGACAACCATAATATGATCTACTATGCTGGAAATGACAAATTGAAGAGGAATGGTGTGGCATTCATACTCACAAAAAATGTTTCAAGGTCTATCCTGAAGTAAAATGCTGTCAATGATAGGATAATATCCATATGCCTACAAGGCAGACCAGTTAACACTACTATTATTCAAATTTATGCACCAACCACCAAAGCCAAAGATGAGGAAATTGAAGAAGTTATCAACTTCTGCAGTCTGAAATTGACCGAATGTGCTATCCAGATGTGTTAATTATCACTGGTGACTGGACTGCAAAAGTTGGAAACAAAGAAGAATCACCGATAGTTGGAAAATTTGGTCTTGGTGGCAGAAATAATGCTGGGATCACATGATAAAACTTTGCAAGACCAACGACTTATCAGAAATAGATAACACATTGGAAGGGCAAAGGAGAAGAATTGATGCGATGGAAGACAGAATTAATGAGACGGAAGAAAAATACCTGAAT
>NW_006921697.1:4063789-4069141 GCF_000298275.1 Orycteropus afer afer
CAAAAGCTTTACCTTATCCAAACGAGTAAGGCTGGTTTTGCTGCGATGATGCAACTCCTTTCCAGTCCTGTTTTGAAAGGCTTCTAACCTAAGTGACTCATCCTCCTCCTCTGTATTAGACAATGTTTCCGGACTATTCATAAAGTTGCGCAGTAATGTATCAGACAGTGTTTCTCGGCTATTCTAAGGTTTTCCCTGGCCAATTCTTTGTGAAGTGGATGGCCTCTTACTTCTTCTTAGTCACAGTCTGTTAGTTGGGCTGATACCTGTGCACTATGTATACCCCGCTGGGTTTGAAACACCAGTGGCACATCCTCAAGACTCACAGCAACATGTCACCACAGTAGGACAAACTGACAGATAAGTTTGTCTCCCTTACCTGGTGGAAACCTCTCCAACCTCTCCTTACCTGGATCCCTGTGGCTGACTCCTGGCTCTGTCTGGGTCTCCCTAGCCTTTATAGTCTCTTTTCTCCCACCTTCCTGCCTTGCCACTTGTGGGGTGTGGCCTGGGCTCTCTCTCCTCACCTGGATCCCTGCAGCTGACTCCCCACTCTGTCCAGGGCCCCACAGCCTTTCTACTCTCCTTTGTCCCACCTTCCTGCCTTGCCGCTTGTGGGACATGGCCTGGGTTCCCTCTCCTCACCTGGATCCCTGAGGCTAACTCCTCAAACAGGGCCAATATTTAGGTTAATTCTCAGGTCCTAACACTACTTGGAAATATTCAGGCTGTCCATGCCATTAAGACAGCTGACAGTCTGCAGCTCCATTTATCTCCTTACTCACTGTTTTTGTTCAGGTTCTTCTACTAATTGGTGTTTAATTCACTTCTGTATCTTTCCTTTCAAAGCTCAGAGCTCCAGGATTATCTCTTGTATCTGTGTCAATTGGTTTCTCTTTTCTTTGTTGAAGATGGTCTGTGTAGCTTGTCTGCCTATTCTGCCATCTTGCAGGAAGTCCCATTGTCTGATTTCTTGATTGTTGCTTCTATTGGTGTTGATTGTAGATCCAAGTAATATGAAATCTTTGACAACTTCAACCTTATCTCCATTTATTATGATGCTGTTTATTGGTCCAATTGTGAGAATTTTCATTTCTTTATGTTGAAGTGTAATCCATATTGCAGACTGTAGTCTTTAATCTTCATCAATAAGTTCTTCAATCATCTTGACTTTAGTAAGCAAGTTTGTGTTTTTTGCATATCACAGGATTTTAATGAGTCTTCCTCCAATCCTGATGCTGCATTCTTCTTCATATAGTACAGCTCCTCAGATTATTTGCTTAGAATATATTTTCAGTAAGTGTGGTGAAAGGACACAACCCTGACACACTCCCTTCCATTCAGTATCCTCTTGTTCTGTTTGAATGACACCCTCCTGGTCTATGTACAGGTTCCTCATGAGCACAATTAAGTGTTCTGGAATTCCCATTATTCTCAATGTTATCCATAATTTGTTATGATCTAATGGTTTTGCATAGTCAATGAAACATGAGTAAATATCTTTCTGGTATTCTTTGCTTTTAGCAAAGGTCCATCTGACATCGGCAATGATATGTCTCATCCTATGTCCTCTTCTGAATCCAGCTTGAATTTTTGGATGTTTCCTGTCAATATATTGGTGATACTGTTTTTGAATTATCTTTCAAAAGATTTAAATTGTGTGTGATGTTAATGATATTGTTGGATAATTTCCACATTCTTTTGGATCACCTTTCTTTGGAATGGGTGAAAATATGGATCTCTTCCAGTCAGCTGGCCTGGTAGCTGTCTTCCAAATTTCCTGGCATAAATGAGTAAATGACTCCAGCATAGCATGTATTTGTTGAAACATCTCACGGGTATCCCTTCAATTCCTGGAGCCTTGTTTTTCATGAATTCCTTCAGCGTACCTTTGACTTCTTCCTTCAGTACCATTGGTTCTTTATCATATGCCACCTCCTGAAATGGATGAACATCAACCAATTCTTTTTGGTACAGTGACTCTGTGTGTTCCTTCCATCTTCTTTTGATGTTGCCTGAATCATTTGATATTTTGCCCATAGAATGTTTCAATATTTCAACTTGAGGCTTGAATTTTTTCTTCAGCTCTCTCATCTTGAGAAATGTCAAGTGTGTTCTTTTCTTTTGGTTTTCTAATTCCAGGTCTTTGCACATTTCATTATAATAATTGACTTTGTCTTCTTGAGCTGCTCTTTGAAATCTTCTGTTTAGCTCTTTTATCTTGTCATTTCTTCCATTTGCTTTGGCTACTCTCCATTCAAAGTCAAGTTTCAGAGTCTCTTCTGACATCCATTTTGGTCTTTCTTCCCTTTCCTGTCTTTTGAATGACCTTTTGCTTTCTTTATGGATGATGTTCTTGATGTCATCCACAATTCTGGTTTTTGGTCATTGGTGTTCAATGTATCAAATCTATTCTTCAGATGGTCTCTAAATTCAGGTGGGATATAATCAAGGTCATATTTTGGTTCTCATGGACTTGTTTTAATTGTCTTTAGTTTCAACTTGAACTTACATATGAGCAGTTGACAGTCTGTTCCACAATCACCTACTGGCCTTGTTTTGGCTGTAGATATTTAGCTTCTGCATCACCTCTTTCCACAGATGTAGTTGATCCAATTCCTGTATATTCCATCTGGCAAGTTCACATATAGCCACCATTTTTGTTGTTGAAAAAAGTTATTTACAGTGAATAATTTGTTGGCCTTGCAAAATTCTATCAAGCGATCTCCAGTGACATTTCTATCACCATGGCCATAATTTTCAACTATCAGTGATTCTTCTTTGTTTCCAACTTTTGCATTCCAATCACCAGTGATAATCAACACATCTTGATTGCATGTTTGGTCAATTTCAGACTGCAGAAGTTGGTAAAAATCTTCAATTTCCTCATCTTTGGCTTTGGTAGTTGGTGCATAAATTTGAATAATAGTAATATTAACTGGTCTTCCTTGTAGGGTACGGATATTATCCTATCACTGACAACATTGTACTTCAAGATAGATCTTGCAACATTTTTTGTAACTATGTATGCCACACCATTCCTCTTCAATCTGTCATTCCCAGCATAGTAGATCGTATGGTTGTCTGATTCAGAATGGCCAAAACCAGTCCATTTCAGCTCACTGATGCCTAGGATATTGATCTTTATGCATTGCAATTCATTTTTGGCAACTTCCAATTTTCCTAGATTCATACTTCATACATTCTATGTTCCAATAATTAACAGATGTTTGCATCTGTTTCTTCCTAAGTTGAGTAGTGCCACAGTAACAAGTGGAGGCCCAGAAAGCTTTATACTATCCATGCTATTAAGGTCGACTCTACTTTCAGGAGGCAGCTCTTCCCTAGGTGTATTTTGAGTGCCTTCTAATCTGAGGGGCTCATCTTGTGACACTATGTTAGATAGTGTTTTAGGGCTGTTCATAAAGTTTTCCAGTAATATATAAGACAGTGTTTCACTGCCATTCTTAAAGGTTTAATTGGCCAATTCTTTGAGAAGTGGGTGGCTCCTTCCTTCTTCTGAGTCTTAGTCTGGAAGCTCTGCTGAAACTTGTCCACCATGGGTGACCCTGCTGGTATTTGAAATACCAGTAGAGTAGCCTCTAGCCTTACAGCAACATGCAAGCCACCACAGTAGAACAAACTGACAGACAAGTGGTGGTTGGCTACCTTATGGGTCAATAAATTATAATACTATTTTGTGGTTGGGAGCTCTGGTGGCCTTAGTGCCTAAGGCATCTGATTGCTAACCAGAAGGCTGGAGGTTCAAACCCACCAGCCACTTCTCAGAAGGAAGGTGGGGCAATCTACTTCCGTAGTGATAACAACTTGGAAACCCAAGGAGGCGTTGCTATGAGTCAAAATCGACTCGACAGCAGTGAATTTGGTTTGGTTTGGTGATTTTGTGGTTGGATTTGTTTAGTTCCTGCATTAGCAAATAAAACAAGAAAATGTGTGTAAAGACCTATATGTCTTTGTACAATGATAACTTCAACAAGCTTTTAAGATTTGTGTTCAGACTATCACTAAGGGCAAGCAAACTTCAACTCTTTCCTGGCATTATCTGGAAGAGAGGATCTTTATGATCCTTTAAGTTCTTTAAATCCTCCCTCCTCTGTATCCACCAGAACTAGACTTTACTTTTAAATGGGAGCCGTGGGAGAGAGGTGAACCTGTAAGGGCTCCCTAATTTCCTTTTCCCACACCTGGCAGGTCATGCCCTGTCAGGGACCTGATTTGATTCAGAAAGTGCTGGTGATGGGAATAGGCCATGGGGATGTGGGTAGGGGCCAATACTCACTTTGCCAGATCCCCTCAGGCGGACAGATGGTTAGGGTGCATGTGCCTTTTAGCATAGTGGATTTGTACAATTGGAAGAATTATATTCCAGAGTACTGGAAGAATCCAGGCAAAATGTATCAACTGCTGACTTTTATTTTAACTCCTTTGACCCAACATGAGCTGATTGTCAGTCACTCCTAATTACTTTGTTACCTCTGAAGGAATGGAAATTGGTGATGAGTTGTGCCTGAGAGGAAGCATAGAGACATAGAGATGCCCAACCATGGCAGATGGCAGGTACTTTTGATTCCTAGATTTGAAATTCCCCAGATGATTGGGGGTGACAATGGAACCGATGTCCCTGCATAATAACCCAGCTGGTATGTCAACATTTGGGTACCGAGTGCAAGTTTTATGCTGTTTGGAGACCTCAGTCTAGTGGTGAAGTAGAAAATATGACTCGAACTTTAAGGACTTACATAACTAAATTATGTCAAGAAATTAAATTAAAGCCCTCTCCATGGCCCTGTTCAGAATCAGAGTTGCCTGCAAAACAAAACTCAAAGTAAGCTCCTTTGTGATGGTGTACGGCACCCCTAGTGTGAAACCTAAATGCCCCTGATTTAAACTGTATCAATGCTTAAAAAAATCCTTACACTGTCAGTTACTAGCTTTGTGACCTTGAGAAGGTCACTAAATCTCTTTGTTACTCACTTTCCTCATTTGTGAAATGAGATAATGCTATTACCTACATTATATGACTATTGTTGTTGTTAGGTGCCATTGAGTAGTCTCCAGCTCATAGAGATCCTATGTACAGTAGAATGAAACACCTCTTGGTCCCATGCCAGCGTTCCCTGCTGTACTTGAGCCCGTCGCCACAGCCACTGTGTCAATCCATCTCGTTGAGGTCCTTCCCCTCTTTTGTTGACCCTCCACCTTACCAAACATGACATCCTTTTCCAGGGAATGGTCCCTTCTGACAATATGACCAGAGTAGGTGAGATGAAGGAGCTCTGGTAGCGTAGTGCCTAAGGCACTTGACTGCTAACCAGAAGGCTAGTGGTTCAA
>NW_006921697.1:4070541-4089506 GCF_000298275.1 Orycteropus afer afer
TCCAATCTTGATGCCACATTCTTCTTCATATAGTCTAGCTTCTTAGATTATTTGCTCTGCATGTAGATTGAATAAGTATGGTGCAATGATACAACCCTGATGCACTCCCTTCTTGATTTTAAACCATGCAGTGTCCCCTTGTTCCGTTCAAATGACAGCCTCTAGTCTATGTACAGATTCCTCATGAGTACAATTAAGTGTTCTGGAATTCCCATTCTTTTCAATGTTATCCACAATTTGCTATGATTCACACAATCAAATGCTTTTGCATAGTCAATAAAACACAAGTAAAAGCAAATGGAAGAAATGACAATAAAAGAGCTGAACAGAAGGTTTCAAAAAGCAGCTCGAGCAGACAAAGCCAATTACTATAACGGAATATGCAAACACCTGAAGTTAGAAAACCCAAAGAGAAGAACGTGCTCATCATTTCTCAGGCTGAAAGAACTGAGGAAAAATTTAATCCTTGAAATGCAATATTGAAAGATTCTAAGGGCAAAATATTGAATGATGCATGATGCTTCAAAAGAAGATGGAATAAGAGTACTAGGAAAACTAAATGTGAAAATACACGTAAAATGTTTAAAAAACTTTACCAATGCTGATGTGAGTCTAGGGACTGGAGGTATTCATGAAGAAGGTCACCTGTTTATAAATCAATATTTGCAGATAACAGGACAGACTTTACAGACCCTGCAGGAGGCTAATATTCTTCCTCAGCCTACAGCCCACTTACACAGTCCCTCTACACACGGCTGAGCTGGGAGTTGGGACCACTTGAAGGCCTGGAATCCTGAGGACCTCACAGAAAAGTGAAAAGGACCCAAGTAGTCTTGCTATCCATACCTACTGCAGTGAAAGTGAGAGGCAAAGGATCGTGGATACATCACACCAGGATTAAGACTGCCCCTGCACTGGAGATCACTCAGCAGAGTCCATCTTGTACAGTGCCTCAGAATGCTGCCAAGCAACTCCATTGAAAAGATTGAAGTGCCTTTACAAGAAAAAGCCCCTCCAATGGATACTTACTGCCATCGAGTCAATTCCAACTCATAACGACCCCTACTGGGTTTCTGAAGCTGCAAATCTTTATGGAAGTAGATTGGCCTGTCTTCCTTCCATGGCTGGTAGGTTTGAACTGCTGACCTTCTGGTGAACAGGCAAATGTCTTATCCACTAGGCCCCCAGAGCTCCTTACTTTATACTGAAATTGAACTTATTTCATTTTATTTGTTTTTGCTATGTTATGCTTTGTAGCTTAGTTAGAATTTATAAGCAGGTATTGTTTTGTTCAGAAGTGAATAGTTCCCTCTTTATTATGCCTTACAGGGATCCACTTTATAAAACAATGTACTTTAGTTTTCTTCACCTTTCCTACTTAGATACACTCTATTTCCCACATTTTTCCAGAAGCCTACGTCAGGCAGAAATAAGACCTCTTTTTTGAAAACCTTGCATCATTAGGTATATTGAGAACAGAAACTAATCCAGTCTTAGGCAAGACTGGATTTGGGTGGTGTTTTTTTTTTCCAAAGAACTGTCATTCCCAGTTTAGGAATTTGGCATATGGAACTTTCTGTTCAAAGTTTATCAGACACCATCTACCTCCTGGCCATGGGCACAGAGAAGGCCCAACAGGTCTCTCTCAATTCCTTAGCTGAGGTAGTTTTAAATAACCATATAGCTTTGGATTTTCTTCTTACTAAGTATGGTGGAGTATATGCCATTATAAACAAAACATTCTGTGCCTGGATAAATACCTCTGGGGAAGTTGAATTAGGTCTACATGCCATCCATAAAATTACTGAATGGACACAACTAAAGGTCTGAGACCAGTGGAGCATATGGAGCTGGTTTGAGAATTTATTCCCCAACCTAGGATCTTGGCTCATACCCCTAATTACTTTATGTGTTGCCATAGTAATCTTATGTAATTATAGCCCATGTATGATGAAGGTAGCCTCTAATGGGGTGTCCAGAACTCTCAGGGCTACTCATGTGTTTTCTCTCTTTAAGGCATCTGATACTAGTGAACTTATACAGCAGGAAGTTATTAGTTTTTATCAGTTTTCCCCTCTGAGGTATTAACCACTGTTGCCCCCATACAGCAGGAAGTAGCCAAGGAAAGAGAAATTCACCCTGTTTCCCGTGATTGTGAAACTCTGGAAAAAGGGGGGACTGTGGAAGGCCAAAGAGGCCCCTTGCTGAAAATCACAGAACTTTAACAAACTAGAAGCCATGATTAAAATAGACATTAATTATATGACGAACTTACTATTTTTCATTCCCTCTCCTTCCTTTTAAGTATATAGAATAGCTGACCTCTTCATGGACACTGATTTCTTTAGATAACTTTTTTGCTTATGCATTCTTTTGAATATGACCTTAACCCCTGGCTGCTTTTAGCTAAGAACTGCAGTTTATAGGGCAAAGTGACCCTGAGAAGAGAAACATTGAATCTGGAGCAACTGAGATAAAGAGGAACAAAGACACTCCTGGCAGTCCAAGAGATCTTCAACCCCCTTCCCATCTCCCTATATAATCATGTTTACCTCCTTGCTCAGGGAGACAGACTTTTTAGAGAAGCGATTTTCTCTGTCTCCTTGGGTATTGATACTCAGTAAATCTTTTGCTTTTCCACTTCAACCTATTGTGGTGATTGGCTTTACTCATGACCTAGTTGTTTTCTCACCAATATGGTTTCTAGATTTTGAAAGTTGCTAAGTTCCGTATGTTTACTATCTAAGAATGCTTTAAAAATCATATACACAGATAAAATGTTTGCTGTAATTTTCCTTGTGAAAATGACATTCATTTGCAAAATTTAGAAAATGTAGAGAGATAAGAAAAAGAACAAAAATCTCTCAGTATTCACCTAAATAATTGCCAAATGTTAACATTTTGCTGCTTAAACATCTAGTCTTTTTTTCTATGCATATGTAAATGTATAAGTATGTGTGTATACTTTTATTTCTTCTAATTTGCAAAAAGTAGTCATAGTGCATATTCTATTTTGAGATCTGCTGTTTTCATTTAGTAATCTCTTGGAGACATTTTCCCATATAAATATTCTTTTAAAAATATTTTTAGTATCTGTATATTAAAAATACATTGTGTTCCTGGAACATCCTGTAACCAATCCCAATTGTTGAATATTCCAGTTGTTCCAAATTTTTACTAGTGTAAACAATGCTGTCATGAATGTTCCTGTAGCTAAATATTTGCTATATTAATTGGTTACAGTATATTTCTAGGTATGCCAAAACCAAAGCAAACCAAACCCACTGTAATCAAGTCAATTCTGACTCACAGCAACCCCCATTGGGTTTCCAAGGCAGTGAATCTTTCTTCAACGGAGCAGCTGGTGGGTTTGAACTATCAGACTTCTGGCTAACAGTCAGATGCCTTAGGTACTGCACCACCAGATCTCCTTTTCTAGGTATGCTACCAGTCTTAAAACTCTTTAGTCTTAAAGTTGACTTCCAACTCTGTTTTGGTGCAGTTTGTGATATGCATGGGCTATCTGATGTTTTCATTTCTTAAATTCATCTTTAGAGATTTAAATCCTAATCCTTTCATTCTGACCATTATATTGCTGTAATGTCAATTAGATCTTTTCTTTGCAATTCCCTTAACTCCTCTCCTCTCCCCTATTTCAAAATTTCAAGAATTTTGCAAGTCTGTGGTTTGCAAGGATGGCCTCATAATGTCTCTTCTACGGACACAGCTCCAAGACCTTTGTTGGACATTAGCAAACAAACTGAGTTCTACATATCTTTAGATTTAGTTGAAGGAGGGGGCAAAATGAGTTTCTTGTAAGAAATGAAGGTCAAAAGACCTTAAAAAACAAGAACATAGTTAGCCAAGTATGAAAAAAGTGTGTGCTCTTCTATGTTTAAATCTCCCATAATTTGCATGTCTTGTCTTGTGTATGTCCCGAGGAGCTCTGGTGATGAAACGGTTAAGGCATTCAACTGCCACCAGAAGGTCCCTGGTTTGAACTAACCAGCCCTCAGTGGAAGAAAGATGAGCCAGTCTACTTCCATAAAGATTTATAGCCTTGGAACTCTTATGGGGGCCGTTCTACTCTATCCTATAAGGTCACTGTGAGTTGGATTCAACTTGATGTCAGTGTGTTTGTTTTTTGTGTGTGTATGTGTGCGTCCACGGGAGCTCTGGTAGCATAGTGACTAAGGCACTTGACTGCTAACCAGAAGGCTGTCGGTCTAAACCCACCAGCCACTCCTCGAAAGGAAGATGGGGCAATCTACTTCCGCGGTGATACTGCCTCGGAAACCCAAGGAGGGGTCATATGAGTGAGGTCTGACTCGACGGGCAGATAACAACATGTGTGTGTCCACAGAAATAAAAGTGCAGGGCTTCAGAGATGGGAAAGAATTCAATCTGTTACTCTTCCAAAAATGAGATTAACCCAGACCTTACTACGAAATCTTTTAAATGCTTAAGTTATGCATTTCAGCGCATTTGGACTGTTGAATGTGTCAAATAGAAAAATTAACAACAGACATCTTACTTTATTTTAACATTTTCTTACCCATGAGACCAAATATTCACTGTAGAGAATATTCTGACACCAATTAATCCCACCATGGGCTTTTCTTTCACTCAAAATTGCTAATCTTTTATTTTCTGCAATTTCATCCTGTTCCAAGCCAAGTTTACTAAACTTAAATTTCAAAAGGTATGGCTAGGCGGGAAGCCAGAGATCACCTTGTGACCTATTATCAGTTGATCTCAGTAAAAAGAGGAGGGCAGAGTTCAATCAATCATGCTAAGATTAGCCAATGATTGCTCTTCTATATTTCTTCCTCCTTTTTTCTGGTAGCATAGTGTCTAAGGTATTTGACTGCTCACCAGAATACTGGCAGTTCAAGCCCACCAGTCACTCCTGGGAAGGAAGACTGGGCAATCTTCTTCCATAGAGATACCACCTCAGAAACCCAAGAAGGTGTCACTATGAGTCAGATTCCACTCCACAGCAGTGAGTTTGTTGTTTTGTTTTTGTTTTTCCTTTCCTCTTTATAAGCCTCATTATCACTAGCTTACTTAGAGCCATTTACTTTTTCTGGAATCAAAATGGTCTGCTTATATGCATATAGAATAACTGCTCAGAATAAACCTTTTGTTTCAATTGCACTGAGTTTTGATTATACTTAACAAATTAAAGAGTCATTTTTGAGCTATGTTAGTAAAACATTGCTATCTACTTTTAGAGTTTAGTGCATAGAAAACAGTGAAGTTTTTCTAACTTTAAGCAAGAGCCCAACAAAAATACAACACACTGCCATGGAGTCAGAGCTGACTCATTGTGACCCCTCCTTGAGTTTCTGAGATGGTATCACTATGGAAGTAGATTGCCCAACCTTCCTTCTGAGGAGTGGCTGGTGGGTTTGAACCACCAGCCTTCTGGTTAGCAGCCAAATGCCTTAGGCATTACACCACCAGAGCTCCCATGGAACCAATTTTAGACAAGTAGAAATTTATTTTATTTTTAAAAATTAATGTGGCGTGGAGGAGGAAAAGCCGAATTATCCTTTTATTTGGTGTAAGTGGTGTAAAGAAATACATCCTGTAGTCAGGAAATCTGAATTTTGGTTGTGTCTCTACCTTAAATATTTTCCTGGGCTTCAATACTGCCATCTTTTAAAAGAGACATCGGATTCTAAGGTTCTTTCTAGCTTTAAAAACACTATGCTATTTACTGAAGCCGACTCCTGTCTTTTGAAGTGGAAGGAGAAAACAGATCTATTCTCTTCCTTTCACAGCTTCTTAATATTCAGGTAAGATTCTGATAGGCAGCTTAACAGTCAGGAAAATCAGATTCCCTAAAAGTGGTTCAAACCCACCAGCCATTCCTCGGAAGGAAGGTTGGGCAATCTACTTCTGTAGTGATGCCGCCTAAGAAACCCAAGGAGGGTTTGCTGTGAGTCGGGTCCTGCTTGACGGCACATAACAACAACAACAAAAGTGAAACACAGTGGCAGATAGAAATTAGAAGACTGCTAAGTAGTTTCCTTTTAAAAATATTTAAGAGAGGGGAAGGGAGGGGAGGGAACACTGCAAAAATAAAAATAAATGATATAAATTTTTAAAAAAGTATTTAAGAGAGGCAATAACTATATCTTAGTTTTAGGTGTGGGAGCTCTGGTAGCATAGTGGCTAAGACACTTGCCTGCTAACCAGACGGCTGGCGGTTCAAACCCACCAGCCACTCCTCGGAAGGAAGGTTGGGCAATCGTAGTGATGTTGTTGTTGTTGTTATGTGCCATCGAGTCAGCCCTGACTCATAGCGACCCCTCCTTGGGTTTCCGAGGCAGTATCACTACGGAAGTAGGATTGCCCAACCTTCCTTCCGAGGAGTGACTGGTGGGTTTGAACCGCCAGCCTTCTGGTTAGCAGTCAAGTGCCTTAGCCACTATGCTACCAGAGCTCCCTCCGTAGTGATACTGCCTTGGAAACCCAAGGAGGGGTCGCTATGAGTCGGGCCGACTCGACGGCACATAACAACAACAACAACAAGTTTTAGGTGTTACTCTCCTTAGAGTAGGAGAGGGAGACTCACTTAAATAACCCAAGGTTCCTTATTATTCTAAAAATCTTTGCTTCAGTCTTCAGTGAGGGAAAGCATAAAATGATTTTTACTCTTCAACACAGTCTTACTCCTGGCATGGAATGAGACTTAACAGTGAAAACCAGCCAAGCATAGCTTGTTTCTCATTGTCTTACTGTTTCCACTAGCCCCAATCCTCCCTCCCAGAGTACTTTGAAATAATGCCTGAGGCTTTAGCTCATTTGTCTGCAATGAACTTTCTGCAGTGTAATATATAAAATGCCACAGATACATCCTGACAGAGAGGAAATTTGAATCACCGATGTTCCATCTACTCATTCCAAACCTTACAAAACCCAGGAGTGGAGAAGCACTATAAAAGATGAAATGCTGCATTTCCCTCTCCAGGCCCCTGCCCTTCCCAACCCCATTGTCTTGTTCTGGTCATTCTGAGTTGGCAATATTTAGACAACTGAATCATATTTTAAAATCTATTTTAATCATACAAACCATTAATTCCTGGAAATGCACCATCATGATGGCATTTTTGGATACTTTGGTTAGCTATTTTCATTTGGAAGAATGTTAGTGTTTTGGAGTTTCTGCAATTTTATGTTGCTTTCTTTTCTCAGTCCCTCTTTTCCCTCTCTGCATTGTTCATTAGCAAGGACGTGAAACTGTGCTCCCTGTGACTCATTATTACTCACTCTAGTAATCTACTCTTCTTTGTGAGACTAAATTTGGAAGATGCTTGAGTTGCCATTCCTGAGGAGAGCCAGCCCTATGAACACATCCTGTTAACTCTCAACTCCCCATGCCAATGCCAAGAAACACTGATGCTTATCACAGTAGAATGACTGCTCTTTGATCCTAGCTAAATTCAACACTGCTGCAAAAAGACTTCCTGTATTGAGTAGAGCCAGGCCCCTGATTGAGCAGAAAAGAGAATCTTGGATTGTGGAGCCCTAATCCACAAAGCAGAAAAGTCATGTTATGTTGCTATGAGTCAGGTCTGACTCAACGACATATAACAGCAACAACAACAACGCTTTACAGCTAATTAAGTATTTTCTGACACACTAGCTCATGCTCTCCATACCCAGTGTAAGCCAAACCAAACCCATTGCCTATCATAGCCACCTTATAGGACAGAGTGGAACTGCCCCATAGGCTTTCCAAGGCTGTAAATTTCAGCAGATTGCCATATCTTTTTCCTGTGGAGCAGCTGGTGGGTTTGAAATGCTGACCTTTTGGTTAGCAATGAGTGCTTAACCAGTGTACCACCAAGCCTCCTTTAAGACCAGGGTAGGAGGTAGGTAAAGCTATTATTGTTCTGTCCATCTTAGGTGTGAGGAAGCTGACTCTCTTGAGAGGTGTGGTGAGTTACCCAAGATCGCCAGCTTTTGAGAAGAAACCCTTTTCCTACCTACGTTTATACCACTATTCTTTGACATATGCCTGTTCATCTCCACAGGTAGCATGTTCTGTTCAGACCCTGATCGCTGTTCTGAATAAGGAGTATATTAGGAGTTACTGCCTCAATTTACTCAGATGTTTACCTTTGTTTTATTGACTATGTGAAAGCATTCCACTGTGTGGATCATAAAAAATTATGGATAACATTGTGAAGAATCAGAATTCCAGAAGACTTAATTGTGCTCATGAGGAAACTCTACATAGACCAGGAGGCTGTTGTTTGAACAGAACAAGGGGATACTGTGTGGTTTAAAATCAGGAAGGGATTGTGTCAGGGTTGTATCCTTTCACCGTATTTGTTCAATTTGTATACTGGGCAAATAACTGAGAAGCTGGATTATATGAAGAAGAATGTGGTATCAGGTTTGGAGGAAGAGTCATTAACATCCTGCAATATGCAGATGACACAACCTTGCTTGCTAAAAGTAAAGATGACTTGAAGCACTTACTGATGAAGATTAAAGACTACAACCTGCAGTATGGATTAGACCTTAATATAAAGAAAATGAAAATCCTCACAATTGGATCAATAAGCAACATTACGATAAATGGAGAAAAGATTGAAGTTGTCAAAGATTTCATATTACTCTGTTCCACCATCAACAACAATGGAAGCAGCAGTCAAGACATCAGATGGCATGTTGCACTGGGAAAATCTGCTTCAAAAGACCTCTTTAAAGTGCTGAAGAGCAAAGATATCTCCTTGAAGGCTAAGGTGCCCCTAACCCAAGCCATGGCATTTTCAATCGCCTCATATGCATGTGAGAGCCGAACTTTGAATAGGGAAGACCAAAGAAGTTGATGCCTTTGAATTGTGGTATTGGTGAAGTACACTGAAAATACCATAGACTGCCAGAAAAATGAACAAATTTGTCCTGGAAGAAGTGCAGCTGGAATGCTCCTTGAAAGTGAGAATAGCCAGACTTAATCTCACCTACTTTGGTCATATTGTCAGAAGGGACCAGACCCTAGAGAAGGATATCATGCTGGGTAAAGTGGAAGTTCAGCAAAAAAAAAGGGGAAGACCCTCAATGATATGCATGCACACAGTGGCTGCAATGTTGGGCTCAAGTATAAAAAGGATTGTGAGGATAGTGCATTACCGCACAGTGTTTCATTCTGTTGTACATAGGGTTGCAATGAGTTGGAACCAACTTGATGGCACCTAACAGTAACAAATGGATGCCACACTGGATGCACTCACTTGGCTATACCGAGAGATTTGGAAGACAGATACCTGGACAACTGACTGGAAGAGATCCATATATGTACCCATTCCAAGAAAAGTGATCCCACCGAATGTGAAAATTATCAGACAATATCGTTAATATCATTTGCAAGTAAAATCTTGCTGAAGATAATTCAGAAATGATTGCAGCAGTATATTGACAGAAAATGTCCAGAAATGTAAGCTGCATTTAGAAGGGGATGCAGAACAGGGATATGACAGCTGATGTGAGATGGATCTTGGCTGAAAGCAAAGAATACCAGAAAGATGTTTACTTGTGTTTTATTGACTATGCAAAAGTTTTCAATTGTGTAGATCATAACAAATTATGGATAAACATTGAGAAGAATGGGAATTCTAGAACACTTAATTGTACTCATGAGGAACTGTACATAGATCAGGAGAAGGCTGTCATTCACACAGACTAAGGGGATACTACATGGTTTAAAATCAGGAAGGGAGTGCATCAGGGTTGTATCCTTTCACCATACTTATTCAGTCTGTATGCTGAGCAAATAATCTGAGAAGCTAGACTATATGAAGAAGAACATGACATCCAGATAGGAGGAAGGCTCATTAACAACTTGCGAGACACAGACAACACAACTTTGCTTGCTGAAAGTGAAGATGACTTGAAGTACTTACTGATGAAAATTGAACACTACAATCTGCAGTATGGAAAACACCTCAAAATAAAGAAAATGAGAATCCTCACAACTGGACCAATAAGCAGCATCATGACAGATGGAGAAAAGATCGAAGTTGTCAAAGCCTTCATATTGCTTGGTTCTATAATCGACACCAATGGAAGCAGCAGTTAAGATACCAGAAGACATATTGCATTGGGCTAATCTGTTGCAAAAGACCTCTTTCAAGTGCTGAAGACCAAAGATGTCTCCTTTAAGACTAAGGTACACCTAACCCAAGCCATGGTATTTTAAATCACCTTATATGCATGTGAGAGCTAGACAATGAATAAGAAAGACCAAAGAAGAGTTGATGCTTTTGAATTGTGATGTTGGTGAAGAATACTGAGAGTACCATGGAGTGCTAAAAGAGCTAACAAATCTGTCCTGCAAGTACTCTTATGTTTATATTTTCAGCAGCCAGAATGCTCCTTGGAAGCAAGAATGGCCAGACTTCGTCTCACCTACTTTGGTCATGTTGTCAGAAAGAACCATCTTCTGGAGAAGGATTTCATGCTTGGTAAAGTGAATGGTCAACAAAAAAGGGGAAGTTCCCCAAGGAGATGGATCGACACAGTGACTTCAACGACGGGCTCAGGTATAGCGGGGATCGAGACTCTGGCACAGGACCTGGCATTGTTTCATTCTGTTGTACAAGAGGTTACTATGAGTCGAAGATGACTAGACAGCACCTAACAACAACAGCAACAATAACAACCTCAGTAGACCTGCATTTGACTTAAACCATCCCTCCTGCAGTTTTCTTGTGCGGCCTACCAGGAACTCAGTCCATTTCTTATTGATGCACAATCACCATCTGGGTTCTGACATTAGCTCTGGTGCCCTGTGCCTGCACTCCCCTTTTTTGAGGGCTGACACCCATTTCCTCTAGGTCTGAAGCTCAAGTCCAGCAATTGCTGACTCTACCTGGATCAAGGAACCAGGTCACAGTCATTTACCTCCATCCACCTGTCCCAACTAGCTATCCTTCCCAGACAATGCTGCTCAATTCAGCCTCACCAGTGTCAATTCCTTATACCCCCTCCCATGGTCAGATTCTAAAGCCAACTGATTTATTTAAATTTCAGCTATCTACCAGACTTTCCATATCCTCCCCACCTCCTATCAGACTCTGAACTTGATCTGAACTCCTAAAGCTGTTTCTTATCTGTCTTCTCTAGTTTAGGTAAATGATATAAACATAAACCTCTTTCCACTTATCTATCTTCTACCCCCCTCTAACCTATCTGGAACTCTTATGTTTATATTTTCTTTTGTTGCTCAGAATTTCAATTCTATTATTAGGCAATTCAAGCCAAAGGTGACTTTCTCTAACCTTCCTAGTGGAGGGAGACAAGTTGTCAGCTGAAATAGGAACTTCACAATTACTGTCCAAAGCCAAAAATAAGAGAAGTGTAACAACTGTGACACTGCCATGACTGATTTCTTTACACAGATAGGGATCCTTTGACAAGGTCATCACCATAGGCTTTTATTATTATTATTATTTTATTTTTATTTGTATTTTAAGAGCTTGTTTTACATTCAACGTCATGCGTACATTTAGTTTCATTCCCCATTCACCATGTCCAACCCTAACCCAGTCTCCTCCCCTCCCTACCCTACAGCCCTCCCCCTGTGTCCCTCATAATTATGCACTCCTGTTTGTCCTGCATTTCCTCAGTTTGAATGTTGGTCCTTTGGTGTCTCATGGTCTATTGCTCTAAGGGATGTATTACCATTTAGTGTGTGGGTGCGGCATCCTGGGTTGAGTGGTCTGCGTGCACATCTTGTTAACTATTGGGCTGAGAGCCTGCCCCTGGGGGTGAGTCTTATTCCAGGTGCCGAATGTATTTCAGGGCCATAGTATTGGGAGTCTCACCAGATTTCATCTGACCAGTAATTCTGGTCATTATTGGATTTTTGGATTTTGTTCCACGTTTTTCCTCCCACTCTATCCAGGATCTCTAGATTTCATCCTTTCCTGAGTGGCTGGCATTGGTAGCCGGGCACCATCCAGTTCTTCTGGTCTCGAGGGCCATCGTGTCCTAGGGCTAATTGCTTCTAAATGCCCCCCGCCCCTTTTTTCTTTTTGCATTATTCTTCACTTTCAATGCTAGGAGACCATTAACTGCATCCTAGATGGCTGCTTGAAAGCTTTTAAGACCCCAGTCGCTACTCACCAATGTAGGATGTGGAATCACCATAGGCTTTTAGATGTGTCATAGGAAACAAATATAATTTTGTAGGCTATTCTAAAGGCCTCAGGACTTTTTTCTTCTAATCAACCTGAAGATGCTAAGTTCCGTGTGGCATCCACCCTGACTGATCTTTCCATGTTAAGGTAATAATAACTTTTGATATTTACACAAATATTTTTACCAATAGCATCTTACGTATAGTGCTTTGGTGGAGCAGTGCCTAAAGTATTTGACTGCTAACCCGAAGGTTAGCAGTTCAAACTCATCAGCAGCTCAATGGAAGGAAGATGGGGCAATCTACTTCCGGAAAGGTTTACTGCCTTGGAAACCCAGTGGGGGTCGCTATGAATCAGAATCGACTCCATGGCAGTGAGTTTGTTTTGGATAGTACATTATGTCACAAGAAAGATCTCATGAGGAAGGTAATTCTATTGTTTTAAATGTTTTGAAAGGGAAACTGAGCCTTAGAGATCTTTGTTAACATTTCCAAGTTAATTGAGTCGGGCACATCCTGTACTTTGAACTTAGATATTTTTGACTCTAAAGAACCTGCTTTTTCATTTTACCATTATATGCATCTCCAGACGGCAGAACATCCTGGGAAGGAAATTGTTCATTTATTTCAAGATTAATTGAAGATATAAAATCAGATACTCACGTAATAGATCACAAATAGAATTTGCCAAAAATGTTTCAGAACCCAAGCGTCAGTATAGCTTTTGATGATTATACGATGCTGCCATCTAATGGATATGATCATTCATTATTACTCCAGCCTTCTGTGGCCTACTATCTTCTTGTATGGTTTGATTGGATCTGAGCAGTCAAGTGTTAATTGGCCAGGAAGGGACTGGGGCCAGGAAGTTAGAATAGCATTTGAGGGGTCAGGCAAAGGTCAGGAGTTTGAGCAAACCTATGCTGCTTTTATAGCAAGGTAAATGAAAAGGACCAAATCAGGGCGCAAATGCAGGACAAGTAGAAGGGACCCTTTGTGTACTCACAAAGCACCCTGCCCTTCCAGTATTGTGCTCTCACACTGTATTGTTATTACCTGTTGACTGATTTTTCTTTCCCAGTGGACCGTGAGCTATGACGGCATGTTGTATCTGCACTGTATCAGCAGGACTAGCACATTGGGTGATATGTATCCAGTAAGTATTTGTTGATTGAATAAATGATAGGCATAGACAGCAGAAAGCGGATTCAAAGTCATGGCTCACATGACTCACAGGCCAGTGCTTTATCCACTATACCACATACATTTATGAATGACAAAAACATATTGGCTACTAAGAGAAATTGAAATATATTTAACCCTTTCAGGTAGGAGCTCTGGTGGTGTAGTGCCTAAGGCGTTTGACTGCTAACCAGAAGGTGTCGGTTCAAACCCACTAGCCACTCCTCGGAAGGAAGATTGGGCAATCTACTTCCTTAGTGATACTGCCTCAGAAACCCAAGGAGGGGTCATATGCAACTTGACAGCAGTGAGTTTGGTTTGGTGTTTGGTTTACTCTTTCAGGTAGCCAAGATGTTCTGGTAGAACAGTGGTTAAAGCACATGAATGCTAACTGGAATGTCAGTGGTTCAAATCTACTCATTTCTCCATAGGAGAAAGCAGACTGTCTCATCTTTCTCCATAGGAAAAATAAAGATTATATATAAATTAAATATATAAATATATATAAGAGCTCTGGTGGCATAGTGCCTAAGGCATTAGACTGCTAACTAGAAGGCTGGCAGTTCAAACCCACCAGCCACTCCTTGGAAGGAAGGTTGGGTAATCTACTTCCACAGTGATACCACCTCAGAAACCCATGCTATGAGTCAGATCCGACTTGATGGCAGTGTGTTTGGTTTTTGGTATACACAAATAAAAAAATATATAAATTATATATAAATCTATAAAGATTACAGCTTTGGAAACCCTGTGGGGCAGTTCTACCCTGTCTTACAGGATTGCTGCAAGTAGAAATCAACTCAAAGGCAGCAGGTTTTTCAGATAACCACCTAGGAGGGTAGCCATTATGCATCTCATGATCAGCAGCAAGCGGAGCACTGGACTTATTTACTGAGTACCATTTTGGACCAGTCCCTGTACTACGTCCTGGGGTGGTGTGGTGCAGTGGATTACTTAGTATGGCTCTTCTAGCCATGGTCTTTGTGTCTCTCCCCAGATGACTTGGTGAGACTATGTAAATGTGAGGTGCTTGTGCCCCACCAAGGGGATTGTATAGCTTGTGAATAATGTAATAAGGTACATGTCACTCTTGTGAGGGTGGGACCATATACATAATGTATATGAAACCCTAACATGGGGATTGGTCAATTTTGCCATTCTGCTAGGCTTGAAAATGAGCCACCCCAGAGGAGGAAAGTGGGGGAAGTTCTCAACATCAACAAAGAAAAGCCAGACCATGTTGTTGGACCTAAGATCCCTGTGCTGATGACACATGCAGGGAATCCGGCTAGTCAGGTCAAACAGACCCCTTGGAATTTAAGCCTACATGCAGACCACATAATTCTTGCTGCTGGCTAGCGAGCCAGGCCCTTAGGCAAGATAATAAATTACATCTCAAAAGACTCCACAAACTTGACCATTGTAAAATGCTGATAAACCTTGGAGTTTTCCTTCAAGTGCCTCACTAGGTGCAGAATAAGCACAGTAAAATGCAGTAAAATTCAGCTTGACTGACAAAAGTGACCCTCCACCAGAGGTAGTCAAGAACAGGAATCCCTTGCCGGGACACAAACTGGGGTCCAGAGACATCATGCATGTGCAACATCCCAGAATAAATCATGGCAACATCCCAGCAGCCTTGCATTTTTGTTCCAACAATCTTTGTGGTGGAATCCATCTTGGCTGTTTCTTATGTATGCACCTGATTTTCATAACTCCACCTTTTTCTTGGAAATCCCCTCCCATCTTATGAATAAAGATGATGCCTTATTCTCTAAAATCATTTATAAACCCTAGGAAATCCTTTGTTCAGAGAGAGACCAGATGCTAGTGTAGGTGAAAGCCCCTCTCTGTCACTCCCTGGCGAGCCCCTCCCCTCTCCTTTCTCTTTAATAAACTTTGGTTCGTGTGGACATTTTCCTCTCTTATTCAATTCTTAGTCAGTAGAAGGCGAGGTCTTCTGCTCAGGGTCTCTGGGACCCTGGTAACACTAAGACAATAAGGAGAGCGATGGTTGCACCATAAGCTACAGAACCAAGAGACCAGCACAAGACAGAGTGGAGAGCTTCCTGGCCCATGGAGCAAGAAAGCTGAGTACTTTCAGGCAGAAGCCTTGCTGGCAGAGCAGAGTGCCTCTTTGGGCTCCTAGCAGCAAAGATAAAAGAGGTTTTTAACACTGGCTTAGCAGGGCAGGGGCTGAGGCCAGAGAGAAGTGTATCTGCGGTCTGGCTGAGAAGAAGCTGTCCTGATTGA
Organism: Orycteropus afer afer; assembly: GCF_000298275.1. NCBI lineage: Eukaryota > Metazoa > Chordata > Mammalia > Tubulidentata > Orycteropodidae > Orycteropus > Orycteropus afer. The sequence goes on from NW_006921697.1 coordinate 4,086,134, forward strand.
AGAATTGTATACTAACTTGTTTCTGACCCTGAATTATAACCTGTTACTTCCCTAATAAAGCCTATAATCATGACTATTGTCTATGAGTTCTGTGTGGCTATTTCAACGGATTATCAAACCCAGCACAGAGCTGCAGAGTGCTGCGAGAGGGACAGTTGCTGTCAGAATTGTAGGGAAGGTTGGAGTGTGGCAGGATGCTTGTCCTCTGCATCATAGAAATCAGCCTTGGGATGATGATGCTGATGGTGATTCTCTCTCCCCCTCATGAAGTTAGAGATGGTCAGAAGAAGCTGCCGCCATATACTTTTTGCAGTTGGCGTCAGGGGTGGGATTCATTGCAATGGTTCCAGACTCATGGAAGCATGGGAAAGAGGGAGGGGCCTGGGAAGTGAAACTTTCAATTTTTACATGGTTACTTTGGTTGTTGTTACCTGTAATGACAGAAAGGAATTAAGAGATATTACTCTGCAGACAAGGGGAGAAAAGCCACACCTGGAATGCCTTGGGACATTATACAGGACAATTAAAGGAGATGATTGATAGGGCAAGGGTCCTTTAGATCAACCCAGCCAGAGGCCCAATACCATATGCATGTGAATGGGAAGATAGTCAAAGTGTGGCAAAGAGAAGATGAAACTGGAATGTTTTAAAAAAGGGGTTACGTGTTTTGGGCAATGTGTTTATCTGAATGTACTATAGATACTGAATATTTCTCCTACCTAAACCCACCAGCCACTCCCTGGAAGAAAGGTTGGGCAATCTATTTCCTTAGTGATTCCACCTTGGAAACCCAAGGAGGGGGTCGCTATGAGTTGGGTCTGACTCTAGGGCACATAACAACAACAACAAGAGACAACCCAACAAACTCACTGCCATTGAGTTGATTCTGACCCATAGCAATCCTCATTGGGTTTCCAAGGCTGTTAATTGTTATGAAGTAGATTGCGTCATCTTTTGCCCTCAGGCTGCTAGTGAGTTTGAACCACTAAACTTCTGGTTAATAGCCAAATTCCTTACACACTTGTGCCACCAGAGCCCCATTTCTTCTACCTTGTTTTTGTTAGGTGCCATTGAGTTGGCTCCTACTCAAAGTGACCCTATGTATGACAGAGCAAAACACTGCCTGGTCCTGCACTAGTCTCACAATCCTTGCTATACCTGAGCTCATTGTTGCAGCCACTGTGTCAGTCCGTCTCACTAAGCGCCTTCCCCTTTTTTGCTGACCCTACACTTTACCAAACATGATATTCTTATCCAGGGAATGGTCTCTCTGACAACATGTCCAAAGTAGGTGAGACCAAGTCTGGCCATTCTCACTTCCAAGGAGCATTCCAGCTACACTTCTTCCAGGACAGATTTGTTTGTTCTTCTGGTGGTCCATGGTACTTTCAGTATTCTTCGCCAACATCACAATTCAAAAACATCAACTCTTCTTTGGTCTTCCTTATTAACCGTCCAGCTTTCACATGCATATGAGGTGACCGAAAACACCATGACTTGGATTAGGAGCACCTTAGTCTTCAAGGAGACATCTTTGTTCTTCAGCACTTGAAAGAGGTCTTTTGCAGAAGATTCACCCAGTGCAATATGTCATCTGATTTCTTGACTGCTGCTTCCATTGATGTTAATTGTGGATCCAAGTAATATGAAATCTTTGACAATTTAAAACTTTTCTCCATTTACCATGATGCTGCTTATTGCTCCAGTTGTGAGGATTTTCATTTTCTTTATGTTGAGGTATAATCCATACTGCACACTGTAGTCTTTAATCTTTATCAGTAAGTGCTTCAAGTCATTTTCACTTTCTGCAAGCAAGGTTGTGTCGTCTGCATATCACAGATTGTTAATGACTCTTCCACCAATCCTGATGCCATGTTCTTCTTCACATAGTCCAACTTCTCAGATTATTTGCCCAGCATACAGATTGAACAAGTATGGTGAAAGGATACAACCCTGACACACTCCCTTCATGATTTTAAACTGTGCAGTATCCCCTTGTTCTGTTCAAACAATAGCTTCCTTGTCTATGTACAGGTTCCTCATGAACACAATCAAGTGTTCTGAAATTCTCATTCTTCTCAATGTTATCTATAATTTTTTATGATCCACACAGTAGAATGCTTTTCCAAAGTCAATAAAACACAAGTAAACATCTTTCTGGTATTTTTTGCTTTCAGCCAAGATCCATCTGACATAAGCAATGATATCCCTTTTTCTATGTTCTCTTCTGAATCTACCTTGAATTTCTGGAAGTTCCCTGTCAATATACTGCTGCAACCATTTTTGAATTATCTTCAGTAAGATTTTACTTGCATGTGACATTAATGATATTGTTGGATAATTTCCACATTCTTTTGTGTCACCTTTCTTTGGAATGGGTACAATTATGGATCTCTTCTGGTCAGTTGGCCAGGTAGCTATCTTCCAAATTTTTTGGCATAGATGAGTAAGTACCTCCAGCACGGCATCTGTTTGTTGAAACATCTCAGAGGCTATTCTATCAATTCCTGGAGACTTCTTTTTCACAAATTCCTTCAGTGCAGCTTCAATTTCTTCCTTCAATACCATTGCTTCTTGATCATATGCTACCCCCTGAAATAGATGAACATTGGCTAATTCTTTTTTGTACAGTATTCTTTCCATCTTCTTTTGATGTTTTCCTGCATCATTCAGTATTTTGCCCACAGAATCATTCAATATTGCAACTTGAGGCTTGAGTTTTTTCTTCAGCTTGAGAAATCTTGACAATGTTCTTCCCTTTTGGTTTTCTAACTCTGGATCTTTGAATATTTCATTATGATAATTGGCTTTGTCTTCTTGAGCTGCTCTTTGAAATTTTCTGCTTAGCTCTTTTCTCTTTTCATTTCTTCCACTTGCTTTAGCTACTCTCCATTCAACAGCAAGTTCCAGAGTCTGTCCTGACATCCAGTTTAGTCTTTTTTTCCTTTCTTGTCTTTTTAATGATCTTTTGTTGTCTTCATGTATGATGCTCTTGATATCATCCCACAATTCCCCTGGTTTTTGATCATTGGTGTTCAATGCATCACATCTAATCTTCAGATGGTCTTTAAATTCAGGTGGGATATAATCAATGTCATATTTTGGGTCTTGTGGACTTGTTTTAATTGTCTTCAGCTTTAACTTGCACTTGCATATGAGCAGTTGATGGTCTGTTCCACAGTCAACTCCTGGCCTTGTTTTGGTTGAAGATACTGAGTTTCTCCATTGCCTCTTTCCACAGATGTAGTCAATCTGATTCCTGTATATTCTATCTGGTGAGGTCCACATGTATAGCCACAGTTTATTGTTGTACCCAGGCTGTAAAGGAGAATCTTGGAAGAGAAGAATATGCCAACCCACGACAATGCAAATG
>NW_006921697.1:4090126-4095903 GCF_000298275.1 Orycteropus afer afer
TAAGGCACTTGACTGCTAACCAGAAGGCTGGCGGTTCAAACCCACCAGCCACTCCTCGGAAGGAAGATGGGGCAATCTACTTCCGTAGTGATATTGCCTCGGAAACCCAAGGAGGGGTCACTATGAGTCAGGTCCGACTCGACGGCACATAACAACAACAACACCTAGTGTAAAATAGATCTAAATATACGATGCAATGAATAATGGGCATTATAGATACAGAGAGTGTCTAACGCTGTTTTCAGCTAATGCTAGATTTGATAACTAAAAGAACTAGAATTTGCCTGGAAGAAACACAGACTTTCTGTTTCAAACCAGTAGGTCTGTGACAGAGTATTGGCAGATTAGATTGAAAACCTGAGCTCCACCCAGGAAATTTGCATTTTAAAAGACATGCAGACCCACCCAGGACTGCTGAGGGACCAGGGAATTTGCATTTGAATGAAGGACCTGCAGGAAAATAAATTACTGTTTTTTGAACTTTGAGTTTGTTGGTGCACTGAGGCAGGAAATGTCAGATGCTCATGAGAAGAACCCCTTCCAGTAATGTCACTTAAAGGAAGCTGGTGACTACACAGCCTGGTATATTTCTTGTGGTGACCACTTGGGTCCATTTGATGAGTGAAAGTGGGGGAAAGTGCAGTGATGAAAAAATGAGCTTGGTTTGTCACCCATTGATCTAGCCCACAGAGGCTAGGGATGACAGAGAGAGAAAGATTGAAGGTCCTGACTGGTTTGAAGTACACGGAGGTGTGTGAACTCCCAAGCTTACATCTGATAAACATTGATCTAATTTGGATGGCTAGGGCTGAGCTGAAAAGAACCTGACAGAATGAAGAGGAAGATGTTTGACACTGTGAGCTAGTGTAAATTGCTGCATTTTGATGGCTTGCTTTAGATTGGACTCTACTTATGAAAGCAGATGCTCAAAGTTCCAACTGGAATGGAAGATTCTTCAGAGAAAAGAACGTTCTTGTCTTCTCAGAGCACTGGTTTGATAGGGAAGGGCAATTTAGAAATTGGCTATCTAAGATGGATGGAGACAAAGGCATGAAGTGGCTGGCTTACACGCTTTCATGGATATGCTTATACTTAAAATAATTAGATTGTTGTTGTTGTTAGGTGCCATCAAGTTGGCTCCAGTTCATAGTGACCCTATGTACAACAGAATGAAATATTGTCTGGTCCTGTGCCATCCTCACAATCATCAGTATGCTTAAGTCCATCATCATAACCTCTGTGTCAATCCATTTTGTTGAGGGTCTTCCCATTTTTCGCTGACTGTCTACTTTACCAAGCATTATATCCTTCTCCAGGACCAGTCCCTTCTGACAATATAAGCCTTGGCCTACTGCTGCTGCTGCTGCTGCTGATTCTCTCTCCCCCCTTGTGAAGATAGAGGTGGTTGGAGGATGCTGCCCCCATGCCCCTTTTGCAAGTGGTATTGAAGAACAAAGGAGACATAGCCACTGCCCATATGCAGTTTACAGTCTAAGTAGAGACTACAATATTGACAAAATAGCATCTTTTATATTGATTTTCCACCACCTGTTTGTCAGTTTGTCATATTGTCACGGCTTGTGTGTTGCTAGAATATTGGAAGTTATGCCACTGGTATATCAGATACCAGCAGGATCACCTACAGTAGACAGATTTCAGCAGAACTTCCAGACTAAGACAGAATAGAAAGACCTACTTCAGAAAATTAGCCAATGGAAACCCTATGGATCACAACAGAATATTATCCAATACAGTGCTCGAAGATGAGCCACCTAGGTTGGAAAGCACTCAAAATACATAATGGCAACAGAAATGGACCCAAACAGACCAGTAGTTGCTAAGATGGTGCAGGACTGGGCAACATTTCATTCATCTTGTATTATATCACCAGGGTCAAAGTTGACTTGACCACAACTAAGAACAACAACATGGTGGTCTTAACTTCTTAAGGACATTTTATTGCAAGATCTGGTCTCAGCTTTATAGATTATGAAACAGTTTTGTCTATGGCCTCAGAATTGAACCTTCACAACAATCCTGTGGAATGGTGTCTTAGGCTGGGTTCTCTAAATGAGCAAAACCAGTGAAGCATAGGTATATATACATACACTGAAATAAATCTATATGTTGTGTTGTTGTTGTTAGATGCCATCGAGTCAGCTCCCACTCATAGCGACCCTGTATACAACAAAACAAAACAAAACACTGCCTGGTCCTGCGTCAGCCTCACAATCCTTGCTATACCTGAGTCCATAATTGCAGCCACTGTATCAATCCATCTTGTTGAGGGCCTTCCCCTCTTTTGCTGACCTTCCACTTTACCAAGCATGATATCCTTCTCCAGGGAATGGTCCCTTCTGACAACTTGACCAAAGTAGGTGAGATAAAGTGTGGCCATTCTCACTTCCAAGGAGCATTCTGGCTGTACTTCCTCCAGGACAGATTTGTTCGTTCCTCTGGCAGTTGATGGTACTTTCAGTATTCTTCACAAACACCACAACTCAAAAGCATCAACTCTTCTTAGGTCTTCCTTATAATTGTCCAGCTCCCAAATGCATATGCAATGCAACAATGGAACTCATTGCCATTGAGTTGGATCTGACTCTTAGCGACCCCTCCTTGGGTTTCCAAGGCAGTATCACTATAGAAAGTAGATTGCCTGATTGAAAATACCATGGCTTGGGTTAGTCATACCTTAGTCTTCAAAGAGACATCTTTGCCCTTCAGCACTTTTAAGAGGTCTTTTAAAGCATATTTGCCCAGTGCAATACGATGTCTGATTTCTTGACTGCTGCTTCCATTGCTGTTGATTGTTGAACCAAGTAAAATGAAATCTTTGACAACTTCAGTCTTTTCTCCATTTGTCGTGATGGTGCTTATTGGCCCAGTTGTGGGGATTTTAATTTTCTTTATGTTGAGGTGTAATCCATACTGAAGACTGACGTCTTTAATCTTTATCAGTAAGCGCTTCAAGTCATCTTCACTTTCAGCAAGCAAGTTGTGTCATCTGCGTATTAATTACTCTTCCTCCAATCTTGTTGCTGTATTCTTCTTCATATATAGTCTAGCTTCTTGGATTATTTAGTCAGCATACAGATTGAATAAGTATGGTGAAAAGATACAACTCAGATGCACTCCCTTCCTGATTTTAAAACCATGAAGTATCCCCTTGTTCTGTTTGAATGAATGAATGACTGCTTCCTGTTTTCTCTCTCTCTGTAAATCTGCACACCTATATACAAATATAGAGACATGAAATATATATACAATTAGAAAAGGGAGAAATATATACATATTACATATTTATTTCAAGGAAATAGTTGAAAATATTGGCAGGTCAGAGGACATGTTGCTGGCTCACATCCCAAAAACCATAGGTTAGAGAATGACAAGTCAGATGCAGGATCAAGAGAGGTCAAGCTTTGCCAGGACATCCATATATATTGGATGCAGGCCTCTGCCCCAAGGAAGCTCCCTTTTCAATTGGGTGCTCACATCAGATCACAAAACAGAGGATGGTAACGTAATATCTGCAAAACCACTGAGAATCATGACTTAGCCAAGTTGACACATAACCTTCACCATCACAGATAGGTATTATTATTATCCTTATTTTTCATCATTCTAATGTTTACAAAATTCTTTCCCATGAATGATTTCATTTATTGTCCATTAGCCTCTTGAGATAAGTAAAGACTTTTACGCTCACTTTGCACAAATGAATAAATTAAGTCTAGGCTAGTTAATGTGTCCAAAATCACAAAGATAAAAAATGGAGGAGCCAGAACATGAATTGTCAATTTCACTGCTCTTCTAGTACATGACAAGGCGGGTTATTCACTATTTGATTCATATAGGTTTCTCTACCAGAGGCCTGCATCCAGTATCTAACAGGATCACTATCTCATTGAGACATGCAAGTCCTACCATTTCTAATTGTTGACATGTTGTGGTGTAGTGTATAAAGGCATCTGACTGCTAACCAGAAGGCTAGCAGTTCAAACCCACTAGCCACTCCTTGGAAGGAAGACTGGACAGTCTACTTCCATAAGAGATACCACCTCAGAAACCCAAGGAGGGGTCGCTATAAGTCAAATCGACTGGATGGCATTGAGTTGTTTTTTTTTTTTGAATGTCCATTTGGAGGTCTTGAGTAATGCAAGTGATTAACGTGCTTGGTGCTAACTGAAAGGTTGGAGGTTTGAATCCACTTATAGAGGCATCTTGGGAGAAAGTCCTGTTGATCTATTTCCAAAAATCCAGCTGTTAAGGTCGCTATTGAGTCAGAATTGACTCAATGGGAATTAGATTTTTCCATGTCCTTTTACTATTAAACACTTAAGTGTATGTTTCTTAAGAACAGGACTTTCTCTTCATAACCATGTTGTTGTTATTTGGTGCCATCGAGTCATCTCTGACTCATAGCAACCATATGCACAGCAGAATGAAACACTGCCAGGTCCTGTGCCAGCCTCATGATCCTTGCTATACCTGAGTCCATCATTATAGCCACTGTGTCAACCTATCTTGAGGGCCTTCCCCTTCTTCGTTGATCCTCCACTTTACCAAGCATGATATCCTTCTCCAGGGAACGGTTCTTCCTGACAACATGACCAAAGTAGGTGAGACGAAGTCTGGCCATTCTCGCTTCCAAGGAGCATTCTGGCTGAACTTCTTCCAGGACCGATCTGTTAGTCCTTTTAGCAGTCCATGGTACTTTCAGCATTATTCTTCAACACCACAACTAAAAGCATCAACTCTTCTTTGGTCTTCCTTATTCACTGTCCAGCTCTCACATGCATAAGAGGTGATTGAAATTACCATGGCTTAGGTTAGGTTCACCTTAGTCTTCAAGGAGTTATCTTTGCACTTCATCACTTGAAAAATATCTTTTTCAGCAGATTTGCCCAATGCAATATGTCATCTAATGTCATCTACTGCTTCCATTAGTGTTGATTATAAAACAAAGTAATATGAAGTCCTTGACAACTTCAATCTTTTCTCCATCCATCATGAAGCTGTTTATTGGACCAGTTGTGAGGAATTTTGTTTTCTTTATATTGAGGTGTAATCCATACTGCAGACTGCAATCTTTAATCTTTATCACTAAGTGCTTCAAGTCATCCTCACTTTCAGTGAGCAAAGTTGTGTCATCTGTGTATCACAGGTTGTTAATGAGCCTTCCTCCATTCCGGATGCCATGTTCTTCTTCATATAGTCCAGCTTCTAAGGTTATTTGCTCAACATACAGATTGAATAAATATGGGGAAAAGATATAGAACCCTGATGCACTCCCTTGCTGATTTTAAACCATGCAGTATCCCCCTGTTCTGTTCCAATGACAGCCTCCTGATCTATGTACAGATTCCTCATGAATATAATCAAGTGTTCTGGAATTCCCATTCTTCTCAATGTTATCCATAATTCGTTATGATCCACACAATCGAATGTCTTTTCATAGTCAATAAACCATAGGCAAACATCTTTCTGGTATTCTTTGCTTTGAGCCAAGATCCATCTGACATCAGCAATGATATCCCTCATTCCATGTCCTCTTCTGAATTTAGCTTGCATTTCTGGAAGTTCTTTATCAATATACTGCTACAACCATTTTTGAATTACCTTCAGTAAGATCTTAATTGCGTGTGATATTAATGATATTGTTTGATAATTTCCACAATCTGTGGGATCACCTTTCTTTGGAATGGGTACAAATATGGATCTCTTCCAGTCAGTTGGCCAGGTAGTTGGCTGAGTGAGTGCCTCCAGTGTGGCAT
>NW_006921697.1:4096623-4097943 GCF_000298275.1 Orycteropus afer afer
TTTTGGTTTTCTTCATTTTTCTTTGCTCTGAACAAGGAGAGACCCATCGTTGCATCTAGATGGCAGCTTGCTAGATTTTAAGATCACAGTCGCTACTTGCCAAAGTAGGAGGTGGAACAATGTTATGTATAGTATGTTATGCCAATTGAACTTGATGTCCCCTGGGACTATGGTCCCAAGCCCACAGGCTTAACTATTCGGTCCTTCTTGGTAGCTGGCTGTTACCAAGCAGTGACCACAACCTTGCCCCTTGTCAAGTCTACTATACACCTGGGAATTCTGATCATTCACATGAACTTATAGGACGATTGTCTGCCAACCCTATATATGTTTTTGGATACACGCCCCATTTCATAGACATACCTAATCATTCCAGCCATCTATCCACCCATATACCCATGTTTGCCTTCACTGACAACATAGTAGTGTATGTGCACAAGGGTTCATGTTTGTTGTCTGTACCTCCCATGTATCTCTTTATGTCTTTCTCTAATTTGCATTTCTTAATATAAATGGTAAAATTGGCCCAGAGAGAAAGGAATGCAAGTTTTGGAGGCATGTTGCTGAGAATCCAGTAGCAGCTCTGCTACATCCTAGCAGCCACTGGCCAATCTCTGAATCTCCATTGAATTGATTCTGACTCATGGCAACCACATGTATTACAGTTGAACTGTTACATAGATTTTGCTTGGCTGTAATCTTAACAGAAGCATATTGCCAGGCCTTTCTTCCTGTGTTTAGGTGGGTTAAAACCATCAACCTTTAGGTTAGTAGTCCAATACAAGCCATTTGCATCACTAGGAACTTTTTCTGTTTTATTCTGAAGCCATTCACTTATTCATTCATTCATTCAACAACACTCTATTAAGCATTTTTTTTTTTAATTTGTTGTGATTTGGGTGAAAGTTTACAGAGCAAATCCATTTTCCGTACAGTAGTTCATACACATTTTGTTTCATGACACTGACTGCAGTTCCCCACAATGTAACAGCTCTCTTCCTACTTCCTTCCTGTAGTTACCTCTTCCCTGTGTCCTTCTTTCCCATGCATTCCTGCCCCTAGTTATCTCCCTGTGCAAACACTGCCCTTCTGTTCTCCCATGCTTGATCGCTCTAAGGAGTATATCTACCTGGTGTAAATGTTCACCATATGTGCCTGTCTGTTGTTTGGCTGGAAGCCATGGGAGTGAGTTCAGTTCTAGACCAGAAGGGTAACTAGGGACTATAGTCTTGGGGGTCTCACCAGTTTCTATTAGACTGATCTTTTGTTGTTATGATTTTGAGTTTTGATTTTGAGTTTTGTTCCACATTTTTCTCCCAC
>NW_006921697.1:4098861-4103095 GCF_000298275.1 Orycteropus afer afer
ACAAAGACTTATGGGTAGAAAAGCCACACTAAGTAATTTACTACACTGCACCAAAGTAGGATGTGGAACAATGTTTTTGTTGTAGTATGTTATGCTGATTGAGCTTGATGTCCCCTGTGACCATGGTCCTGAGCCCACAGGTCCAACTACTTGTTCCCTCAGGGTGGTTGATTGTGGCCAAGAAGTATCATAACTTTGCCTCTTGTTAGCTCTATTATACATTTGGATGTTCTTATAGAACATACAAATATGTGTATAGAAATATCATCTGCCAACCTTATATATGGTTATGGACTAGGGACCTTTTGAATCTCTCTAAATCTCAGGTTTCTCATTTATAAAACAAAGATGATAATACTTGACCTCTAAAGAAAAAACAAACAAGCAAACAAAACCAAACTCACTGCCTTTGAGTCAATTTAGCTCGTAGCAACCCCTCCTTGGGTTTCTGAGGTGGTATCTTTATGGAGGTGTGTGTGGAGGCAGTCCATGGTGAACCAGCCCTGGAAGTAGTGGAAGGTGGGTGCTGTCCCCCCAGAGGCAGGCTGGGTAAGTGAGTAGGGTGTGGGAGGCCAGAAAATGAGCAGAGCAGTTTGGAATAACAAAGGGGAACACACTTGTCTGTCAATTTGTTGTACTATGGTGGTTTGAGTGTTGCTGTGAGGCTGGAAGCTATGCCACTGGTATTTCAAACACTAACAGGGTCACCCATGGTGGACAGGCTTCAGTGGAGCTTCCAGACTAAGACAGACTCGGAAGAAAAAGAGGCCATCCACTTCTCAAAGAATTAGCCAGTGAAAACCTTATGAATAGCAGTGAAAATTGTCTGATGTATTACTAGAAAACGTTATGAATACCCTTGAAACATTGTGCTAGAAGATTGGCTCCTCAGGTCGGAAAGCACTCAAAATATGACTGGAGAAGAGCTGCATCCTTAGAGTAGAGCTGACCTTAACAATGTGGGTAGAGTAAAGCCTTTGGGACCCCCATTTGCCAATGTGGCACATCTCAAGATGAGAAGAAACAGCTGCAAACATCCATTAATAACTGGAACATGGACTGTGTGAAGTATGAATCTAGAAAATTGGAAGTTGTCAAAAATGATATGGAATGCATAAAGATCGATATCCTAGGCATGAGTGAGCCGAAATGGACTGGTATTGGCCATTTTGAATCAAACAATCATATGATCTACTATGCTAGGAATGATAGATTGAAGAAGAATGGCGTGGCATTCATCATCACAAAGAATGTATCCAGATCTATCCTGAAGTACAATGCTGTTAGTGATAGGATAATGTCCATACCTGGTAGCGTAGTGCCTAAGGCACTTGACTGCTAACCAGAAGGCTGGCGGTTCAAACCCACCAGCCACTCCTCGGAAGGAAGGTTGGGCAATCTACTTCCATAGTGATACTGCCTCAGAAACCCTGTCAGTTTCAAGGAGGGGTCACTATGGGTCGGGTCTGACTTGACAACACATAAAAACAACAACAACACAAGGGGAAGACCAGTTAATACTACTATTATTCAAATTTACACATCAACCACTAAAGCCAAAGATGAGGAAATTAAAGATTTTTACCAACTTCTGCAGTCTGAAATTGACCAAACATGAAATCAAGATGTGTTAATTATCACTGGTGATTGGAATGCAAAAGTTGGAAACAAAGAAGAATCACTGGTAGTTGGAAAATATGGCATTGGTGATACAAATAATGCTGGACATTGCATGAGAATTTTGCAAGACCAATGACTTATTCACTGCAAATACCTTTTTTTCAACCACACAAATGGCGGCTATGCATGTGGACTTCACCAGATGGAGTACACAGGAGTCAGATCCATTACATCTGTAGAAAGTGGCAATGGAGAAGTATCTTTGGGCAAAACAAGGTCAGGAGCTGACTGTGGAATACACAATCAATTGCTCATATGCAAGTTCATGTTGAAGCTGAAGACAATTAAAATAAGTCCACGAGAGCCAAAATATATCCCTCCTGAATTTAAAGACCATCTAAAGAATAGATTTGATGCATTAAACACCAATGACTGAAAACCAGAGGAATTGTGAGATGACATCAAGAACATCATTTATGAAGAAAGCAAAAGGTATTAAAAAGACAGGAAAGGAAGAAAAGACCAAAATGGATGTCAGAACAGACTCTGAAACTTGCCCTTGAATGGAGAGTAGCTAAAGCAAATGGAAGAAATGACAAGATGAAAGAGTTAAACAGAAGATTTCAAAGAGCAGATCGAGAAGACAAAGTCAATTATTATAATGAAATGTGCAAAGACCTGGAGTTAGAAAACCAAAAAGGAAGAACACACTTGGCATTTCTCAAGCTGAAAGAACTGAGGAAAAACTTTAAGCCTCGAGTTGCAATATTGAAAGATTCCATGGGCAGTATGTTGAATTATGCAGGAAACCTCAAAAGAAGATGGATGGAATACACAGAGTCACTGTACCAAAAAGAATGAATGAGTCAATGTTCATCTATTTCAGGAGGTGGCATATGATCAAGAACCGGTGGTATCGAAGGAAGAAGTTGAAGGTGCACTAAAGGAATTGGCAAGAAACAAGGCTCTGGGAATTGACAGAATACCCATTGAGATGTTTTCCACAAATGGATGCTGTGCTGGAGGCGCTGACTTGGCTATGCCAAGAGATTAGGAAGACAGCTACCTGGCCAACTGACTGGAAGAGATCCATATTTGCACCCATTCCAAAGAAAGGTGATCCCACAGAATGTGGAAATGATTGAACAATAGCATTGATATCACACACAAGTAAAATATTACTGAAGGTAATTAAAAAATAGTTGCAGCAGTATATTGACAGGAAACTTCCAGAAATGCAAGCTGGATTCAGAAGGCAACATGGAACAAGGGATATCATAGCTGATGTCAGATGGATCTTGGCTGAAAGCCAAGAATACCAGAAAGATGTTTACTTGTGTTTTGTCAAGTATGCAAATTGTGTTAATCATAAAAAATTGTGGATAACATTGAGAAAAATGGGAATTCCAGAACACTTAATTGTACTCATAAGGAACCTGTACATAGATCAGGAGGCTGTCGTTCGACCAGAACAAAGAGATACTGCTTGGTTCAAAACCAGGAAGGCAGTGCATCGGGGTTGTATCCTTTCACCATACTTATTCAGTATGTATGCTGAGAAAATAATCCAAGAAGCTGGACTATGTGAAGAAGAATGTGGCATCAGGATTGGAGGAAGGTTCATTAACAACCTAAGATATGCAGACGATGAAACTTTGCTTGTGGAAAGTGAGGATGACTTGGAGCACTTAGTGATGAAGACTAAAGACTACAGTATGCATTGTGGATTGCACCTCACAACTGGACCAATAGGCAGCATCACAATGAATGGAGAAAAGATTGAAGTTGTCAAAGATTTCATATTACTTTGTTCTACAATCAACACCAATGGAAGCAGCAGTCAAGACATCAAAAGACATATTGCATTGGGCAAATCTGTTGCAAAAGACCGATTTCAAGTGCTGAAGAGCAAAGATGTCTCCTTGAAGACTAAGATGCACCTAACCCAAGCCATGGTATTTTCAATCGCCTCATATGCATGTGAAAGCTGCACAATGAATAAAGAAGACTGAAGAAGAGTTGATGCTTTTGAGTTGTGGTGTTAGTGAAGAATGAAAAGTACCATGGACTGCTAAAAGAACTAACATCTGTCCTAGAAGAAGTGCAGCTGGAATGCTTCTTGCAAGTGAGAATGGCCAGACTTCATCTCACCTACTTTGGTCCTGTCAGAAGGGACCATTCTCTGGAGAAGGATGTCATGCTTGGTAAAGTGGAGGGTCAGCAAAGGAGAAGGCCCTCAACGAGATAGATTGACATGGTGGCTGCAGTGATGGGCTCAGGTATAGTAGGGATCATGAGGCTGGCACAGGACTGGGCAGAGTTTCATTCTGTTGTACATAAGGTTGCTATGAGTCGGAGATGACTCAACAGCACATAACAATAATAAATTTCTATGGAAGTAGATTGCCCAATCTTCCTTCTGAGGAGTGGCTGGCGGGTATGAACGCCAGCCTTCTGGTTAGCAGTCAAATGCCTTAGGCACTACGCTACCAGGACTACCTAAAGGAGTGCATGCTTTGTAATATAATATGTCTGCTGATTAGCAGGCGTTCTTGTTGTAAATATTATACATTAGTAATGAAGCTACTAAACTATCTTATCTGCTAAAGACATG
>NW_006921697.1:4109568-4118335 GCF_000298275.1 Orycteropus afer afer
CAAATCTTGGACAATTTTCTCAGTGGTTTTATTTTTCTCTTCCTGTTCTGGAATTCCAATGACACGTAGGTTATTCCTTTTGATGGTATCCCACATGATCCTAAGGATTTCTTCATTTTGTTTTGATCTCTTTTCTGATTGATCCCTTTCCAAAGAAGTATTCAGGTATTTGTCTTCAATCTCATTAATTCTGTCTTCCATTGCATCAGGTCTACTCCTTTGCCCTTTCAATGTGTTATCTATTTCTGACAGCTTACTATTAATCTTCTGGATTTCTATCTGTAGATTTTTAATCATTTCTAATTCTTCATTTATTTTGTCATTTTGTTATTGTATTTTCTTCCAAAATTCTTCTAGGGATTTTTCTGTGTTTTCCTTGATCTGTCTCTCAATCCTTTGAAGATACCTGAAGATAATTCTTTTGAATTCCTTATCAGGGAGTTCCAATGCTGTTTCTTCCTAAAGGTTGTGTTCTGTGTCTGTAGCTTGCTCCCTTTTATCTACCACTTTATCTTGCTTATTTGTATGGGCCGTGATGGTCTGTTGTCTCTGAGACTGTGTGATGCTGCTGTATTTAGATCTCTGTTAAATGTTTGTGAAGAGCAGCTAAGGGTGAGTCAGGCTCTTCTTGGTGGTTGTTTATTGTAGGCCTGTTGGTGGAGAAGGAGGTGGTGACTCTCACTCAGTAAGTGAAGCTTTCTAGTAGTCCATGCGTTCAGGATGTCTTTGTGGTTCCCAGCAAGCAGAGCCTGGTCTTACTTATGTCCCTGGAACCTGGGAGAATGCTGTCACTTTAAATATCCAAAATGGTCAAGCCACTTGTAAACATTCAAAATGGCTCTGCCCTCTGGACAGGCAAAAGTCCACAACTTAGCCCACCTTCTTCTTCTCTGCTTATCCTCTGTTCAGTCCCTGGCTAGCAGGGCTGATTTTTAGGTTAATTCTTAGGTCCTATCACCACTTGGCAATATCCAACCTGTCTGTGCCATCAGGATTGCAGCCAGACTGCAACTCCATATGTCTCCTTTTTTGGTGTTTTCATGCGAATTCTTCTACTCGTTGGTGCTTAGTCAACTTCCATATCCTTCCCTTCAGAGCTCAGGGGTCCAGGATTATCTTCTGTATCTGTGTTAATTGGTTCCCCTTTTCTTTGTTGAAGAGGGTCTGTGCAGTCTTTCTGCCTATTCTGCCATCTTACCAGAACTACTATCTGCTACTGTTGTTGTTAGTTGCCGTAGAGTTAATTCTGATGCATGGTGACCATGTTTGTCAGAGTAGAACTGTGCTCAATAGGGTTTATAAACTGTAGATTTTTTACAAGTAGATTGTGAGGCTTTTCTTCAGAGGCGCCTCTCTGGGTTTGGAGTTAAACCTCCAAACTTTTGGATAGACAGCCAAGTATGTTAACTATTTGCACAATTCAGGGACTCCATTAATACTGCTACTGATAATAAATAAAAGCCAAACCAAACCCATTGCCATTGAGTTGATTTTGATTCAGTGACTCTATAGGGCAGAGTAGAACTGCTCCATAGGGTTTCCAAGGGTGTAAATCTTTATAGAAGCAGACTGTCTCATCTTTCTCCTGTGGAGTGGCTGATGGGTTCAAACTGCCAATTGTTTTGTTGGCAGCCAAATGCTTTAATCACTGCATCACAGAGCTCCTCATAATAAACAGTAAGTCCCAATAATGAGTATAAGGAGGCCTGGTGGTGCAATGGTTAACCCCTTGGATGCTGTGGTGGTTATGTTTGTGTGTCAACTTGGCTAGGCCTGGTTGAATGGCTGGGCAGCTGGATGTAGTATTCCGTATGATGAGACTGGTAATCAACTCCATGGTTGGAATCTACTGTGAATAGCTGAGTAGCTGCTTTTGGGTATGTGGTCTGCTTTTTGTATATAAGCAGCAGCTTTGGGAATGGTCCTTAGCTTATGGCACCTTGAACCCTGCATGTTGTTGTTGTTAAGTGCCGTCCAGTCGTTTCCGACTCATAGGGACCCCATGCACAGCAGAACGGACCCTGCATGTAGCTGTGTCATTGTTCAGTAGCCTGCAAAACTCTGCCAACCTCGGGACTTAAAGTGGACTTGAATTAATGGCCTGTTATATGATTTGGTAATATCGGGACTGTGCCTTGTTACTTATCAATCTTGTGCTTGGCAGCCTCAGCAGCCAGCAACTGTCTGAGTGAAGAAAAGCCTCTAGCTTCAGTGGGCCGAGAGCTGGAAGCAAAGCTGAAGCCCAAGGCTAAGGGGCTTTCACCCAGCCCCTAAAGCTTGACATTTTGAACTTGGACTTAAAACCTCCAAAGTTTAAGAATAAACTCCTGTTTGTTAAGGCCATCCCATTTTGGTATATTTTTGTAAATGCAGCACTGGGTAACCAGAACAGATGCTAACAGAAAGATGCCTTTTGGGATCTTCCCTCAGCTCTGTGGGAGAAAGACCTGGTGATCTGTTCCCATAAGAATTCCAGCCCAGAAAACCCGATGGAGCAGTTCTACCCTGTCACATCACTATGAGTCAAAAATTGACTCAATTGCACCCTACAATAACAGTAAGAATAGGAATACATGGGAAGGAGGTGGGGGAGATTTAGGGTTAATCTAGTCTATTCCTGACCCTACAAAGAAACTTTGGTTGCCCTGATATGAAACTTCTCATAACAATTATCACACAATTAATTATGTGTTTAATATCTAGGACCGTAAGCCCAAAGAGAGTATATGGGAATTTGGAGCGTTGACTGCTGAATCCTCAGTCCGAGAACAGTGTCTCAGAGCTAAGAAAAAGAATGGATGAACACTTTCAAGTCATAGAAAATAAGAGTGGGGGGTAGGGACACCTGCAGATTTGTGTAAGATTGTGTAGGTAGCCCATGGGAGAGCTAGGACAAGAATCTGGGGGTTTGGGGTTGGTGACATAATCAAATCAAAGCCTAGCCCTAAAGTTCGGTGATTCAGTCAGAAGCACAGATTTCCAGTGATACAGGGGTCAACATTCCCGCTGGGTGGACTAAATGGTGGCCCTTGCTTTTACTGTGTTGAGCCCAGGCGAAGAAAAGGCCTCATAATCCGAAAGCGAGCGTGGGTGGGTCCCGGGGCGTGGCACTATAACCTGCCTGCAAAGCTTCCGCCTGACCCGCGGGTCTGGGCACCGCTCTTGCTGCAGCAGCCTATCCACTCCAACCGGGATTGACTCCGGGAGCTGACAGTGGCAAACAACCTGGATCTGGAAAGACAATTAACAGCAGGAAGCCGGTCGCCCCCTCCTGGCGCAAGCACGCAGCGGTGTGGGCAGAGCCGTTTCTTCGCCCTTGGTGGGCACCGCCGTTGAGTCGTGCAAAGGTCCCCGGCCTAGCGCGGGTCGGAGGAGCCGGGGGCCGGGCGCCCCTCCTGCCCTGGCTGCGGTGTCACCCGGGCGTCGGATCTCGGCGCTTGAGCGCCGGCATCTTGCGCACGCAGTGAGTCAATCTGGCAGATTGGGGCCCCGCTTAAGCAGGACGGGACAAGGAGGGGTGCAGGAACAGCTGCTGGTCGAATGAGAACTGGGAGATAGGGGAGAGTAAGGCACGATGCGGCCAGCGCGGAAGCGAAGACTCCCGGATCCCGGGCTGTTTGGTGGCCTTGTGTTTTGAGCCTTATGGGAACACAAACAACCTGATCCATGTGACGCAACCTAGTCGTTTTACAGGTGGGAAACTGGGACCCGGGGAGATTAGCTGACCTAGAAAAAAAAAATGATTAGTCTCTGTATTAGTTTGTTTATTTTTGCCTGCTTCCATATAGGATTTGGGGCACCTTTTAACAAGAATACATACATCAAAACAATGGAAAATTACAAACAATGGGAAAGAGTCCTTGCCAAGGAAAACGTAATAATGAATAGATAGATGGCCAAGACCAGGGGGAAAGAGGACAGAAATCTGCAGTCCATAAGGTGAGGTAACTTGACTAAGGGTCCTCAGAAAATTAGTGACAAACTGGGACTTGAAAAGCCAGAACAGCAGGCTTTTCCTATAGTACTTCTGCACTGTGAGCCCAGTAACAGAAGGCAGTGGAGAAGCTGACAGCCTGGCTGCTGAGCATTGGTTCCTAATCTTGGGGTTACTGACCCCTTAAAAACCAGGGCCCATTCCCTAAGAGTAGTTCACACATAACTTTGTGCAATTTCAGATTGTAGTGAAGAATTCCAGCTGTAATGGATGGCTAAATACTGGCACTCTGGCTGGTCAGGTTTGTTGTTGTTGTTATGTGCCGACTCATAGCAAGCAATCCCTCCTTGGGTTTCCATGGCAGTATCACCTTGGAAATAGATTGTCCAACCTTCCTTCTGAGGAGTGGCTGGTGGGTTTGAACCTCCAGCCTTCTAGTCAGCAGTCAAGTGCCTTAGGTACTATGCTACTAGAGCTCTTGCTGGTCAGGTTAGAATAGTTTATTTGTTCCTTTAGGGGAAGGTAGCTGGTGAAGAAGTACCTGCTGTGAGTCCAGGTGATGTCCTGACACCTCCCGTGCTAGCTGGGTGATCTTAGCCATTTAACCTCTCCAAGGTCCAGTTTTTATTTATAAAATGGAGCTAAGACTGTCTGCTTTGTCCTTCAGGTTATTGTGAGAGTTAAATACGAATGTCGGAAAAGCCCAGTGCCAGGCACCTAGTAAATGCTCAGTGAAAGAAAATCAGATAAAATAAAATTATAACTAGGTAAATATAAAGTCAGCACTATTATGACTTACAAACCACAGCACATACCTTAGTGATAGCAACCTAAACAGGCTGCAATAACACATTAATGCTCAACATTTGACCCCAGGTGAATTGCTTTAAGTGGAAACTAGCGGACATTCTAATAAGGAGTGTTGATTGGGCCTCACTGTCACTTTCAAATGGAGCCAGTACCTCTAAAGTTTGTTTTGAAAGGAAAGAGAAGGATATAAACTAAGATGTGAGCAGCACACAGTCTTGCCCAGCAATGGCGGGTCAGCTGAGTTTCTGCCAGGGTAGAGGAGTTGCTGCAGTTGGCTTACATCCTCCTTGGATCAGCGATTGCTGTGGTAAACAGGGCCTTGGTTGATTCTGCTCTAGAGCAAATCAAAGGCTTTTTATTTAGCTAATGGTGTGTGTGTGGGGGTGTCTTTGGGTGTTAGAACTGAAGCATAATGGCATTTGTCAAGCTTAACTATTTAAACCTATTGTTTATTGACAAGCTTCAGAACTTTAAATTTTTGCCTCCAAAACTGTCAGGACAGGGCAATGAGCAGGCCCATTTATCTATAAAAAGAACTGCTCACAAAAAGTCCCATGTTGTCTCCTTTCTCTACTTTTTTGGACTTTGTAAATAGAGCCAAGGAAATATGTCTTAGAGCAAATAGCTGCTATTTAATTTGGGTTAAGATACTACCTGTCTGGTGGGTTACATTCCTTCCATGCATGTATAATGGGGCATTTCCATCCAGGTGAGCAAGTGTGTGTGTCTTGGATGTCTTGCCCTCTCTCCACCTTACCCCCAACCAGCCATTTCTCAACTCAGATAATTGCTTTCTGCAAACACCATGACTTTGGGCAAGTTACTTTCCTTGTTGGCTTTGTGGCCTAATTTTGTTTCACAGTAGTTCTGTTAGAGATTTTTTTTCTATTTTGACCTTGTAATTCCAAACTTTAGGAGCTCTACAGGACATCATAAGCAAATAGGCGTGCTCTCTCAGGCAAAACCTCTCCATTGTTTGAAGGCATGCAGCACACTCCTTCCATGTGTCTTTTTCCTCCAATCCTACTGCTGTCATTCCTTCCTCAGTAGGGCAGAGTTAAGAGCAGAATTTCTTGAGAAGTGGTCTACAGACTGCTTGCATCAGAATCATCTAGGTGCTCGTTAATATTCCCCACCCCTGACCTGCTGAATCAGAATCTTTAAGAGTGGGGCAAAGGATTTGCATGCTTAGTTAGTGCTCCTGTGAAATTTATGCATCATAAAACCCAAACAAACCTATTGCCATGGAGTCGATTCCAACTCATAGCATCCCTATGAGGTAGAAATGTCACATAGGGTTTCTAAGGCTATAGTCTTTATGGAAGCAGACTGCCCCACTGACCTCGCAGTTAGCAGCACCATGAACTGTGGTTATCTGCATGGGTGTTGAGTGGGGTGGGGTGGTGGATAAGGTACTTGACTGCTAACTGGAAGGTCAAAGGTTTAAACCCACCAGGCGCTCCACGGAAGGAAGACAGAGTGATCTATTCTGTAAAGATTTACAGCCTCGGAAACCCATCGGGGTCACAATGAGTCAGAAACTACTGATGGCAGTGAATTTTTTTTTTTTTTTTTTTTGGTGGTTGAGTGGAGGCTGTGTGGTGGGAAACTGTTAACCCTTTCTTTATACATTTCTTGTTACATAGTGAGAAAGAGTCTCTTTTGTACTTATGTAAAAAATTAAACCTTTTCCCACTTCTCTGCCACAAAACTGTGAGAATCAATCAAATCCAGTATCAACCTGTTACAGTGTGTTCCCCTCTGTTCTGACACTAGCTGTACATGGAGCATTTCCTCCTCAGACCCTAACCACTGGAGCTAGGTCAGAGCTCACGTGTTAAAAGGACACAGTCTCTTGACTGCCAGGTCTGCCGAAGGCCTTAGACACCAGCTGCAAGCTTGAGAGTCCCCAGAGTTCCCCTTACTCCTGACTTCCTGGCTACAAATTCAGAGGTTTCCTACTATCTCTTCAGTATACCAGCTGAAATCTTAGAACCTCTCAGTTTGACCTGCTAGCTCTCCC
This sequence comes from Orycteropus afer afer, assembly GCF_000298275.1. NCBI lineage: Eukaryota > Metazoa > Chordata > Mammalia > Tubulidentata > Orycteropodidae > Orycteropus > Orycteropus afer. The sequence goes on from NW_006921697.1 coordinate 4,116,336, forward strand.
TATCTCTTTGGGTTTAATAATTAGCTAGAATGATTCGTAGAACCCAGGAAAGCATTATACTTTTAATTGCAGTTTTATTATAATAAAAAGGATATAATAGAAGAGATAAATGAGGTGGGAAGCTCTAGTAGCATAGTGCCTAAGGCATCTGACTGCTAACCAGAAGGCTGGCGGTTCAAACCCACCAGCCACTCCTCGGAAGGAAGATGGGGCAATCTACTTCCAATAAAGGCTCTGAACACAGATCTTCCATGTCCCAAAAAGGGATGTACTACCCTCCCATGTGCATAAATGTCTTTCACCAACCAGGAAGCCCATGGAGCTTCTGTGTTCAGAGCCTTTATTGGGGTCTTATTAAGAAGGCATGATTGGAATCATGCTCTCCTCAATACAGTTTCAATCAGCTGACATTACTCAGTGGTCTTTCTGGCCTGGCCAGCCCCTACCCAAAAGAGCCGGCTCATTAGCATAAACTTTGGGTTGTGGTCTGGAACTGTCATCAAAGACTTTTCCATCATTAGGAAATTCTAAAGTTTTTAGAGGTTGTCTCTCGGGAAACATGGACAAAACCACATTCTTTGGGTAAAGTTAAATTCTTTAAAACACAATAATTTAAACATTTTTTTTTAAATATATAAAACATACACATATGCCAAAACTTGTCAAATTGAACAATTTAAATCCAGTTTACTGTATGTCAGTTAAATCTCAATAAAGCTATTAAATCACATACCCACCCATTGTTGTCTAGGTTATTCAGACTCATTATGACCCTTTAGGACAGAATAGAACTGCCCCATAGAGTTTCCAAGGCTGTGATCTTTACAGAAACAGACTGCCACATCTTTCTCCTGTGGAGCGGCTTGTGGGTTTGAACCATTGACCTTTTGGTTAGCTGTCAAGAGCTTAACCATTGTGCTACCAGAGCTCCTAAAACATACACATACAATGTGAAAAAGAAAAAAATCTTATGGTATTTCCTTACATTGCTATGACTTTTGGGGCAGCCAAATCTCAGTGCTGACTCAGCAGCATCATGGCTTTAGAGAACTCAAGGGCACATAACAACAACAAAAAGCTAGAAAGTTGCTTATGCATCATGAGGTCATTTTAAGATGAGGAAACTAAGGCCTGTCAAGGTCTGGTGACTTGCTTAAGGACACAGAGATAGGGAGAAAGCTTGGAGTAAGAGCCAAAGTTTTTTTTCCACAGTGTCACCTCTGAGTACAGGACTGTCCTTGTTGAGTTTTATCATGTCAGACTCTGTCAAGCATATAGGGTCTTGACATTGTCATTCATTCTCTTTGCTGTTTCTCATATCAGCTTTCTGTCTGTTATGCTGTCTAGAATTTACTTTAAAATACTTCACCGTAGACAGTGGGATGTAAAGTATATGAATATATGTATTGACTTAAACAACCATTCTGCAGGCAAACAGTTGCCTTCATCCAGAACTTAGATATCACCAGCTAATTACTCAGCAGGTCATCAGAAAGGCCCACTCCAGAGACCTCTGCTAGGGCAGCTTCTCTTACCTTCTTTTGCAATTGCCGTTAGAGGCTTTGATCATTAGCATTATAAATGTCACAAGTGGGTTTTCAGTTGTAAAATTAGAGGGTTATTGTGGTAGTTAAAGGAGCTCTGGTTGTGTAGTGCCTAAAGCAATTGGCTGCTAACCAGAAGGTTGGCGGTTCAAACCCACCAGCCACTCCACCGTGGGAAGATGGGGCAATCTACTTTCGTAAAGATTTATAGCCTTCAAAACCCAATGGGGGTCACTAGTCAGAATTGACTTGATGGCAGTGGTTTGGTTTGAGTTTGTGATGGTTAAGGTTGTATGTCAACTTGGCTGGACCATGATTCTAAGTGGTTTAAGCAGTTATGATGTAGTCATCCCCCATGATGATATCTCATATAGTGTAATCCCCTCCATGATGAAAGGTGCTATGAGCAGTCAATCAGTTGAAAGGGAGTTTCCTCAGGGGTGTAGCCTGCTTCAT
>NW_006921697.1:4123929-4172796 GCF_000298275.1 Orycteropus afer afer
AGTGTTTCTTTGCTATTCATAAGGTTTTCCCTGGACAATTCTTTGAAAAGTGGACGGCCTCTTCCTTCTTCCAAGTCTGACTCAGTCTATAAGGTGGACTGTTACCTGTGCACCATGTGCATCTCGCTGGGTTTTAAACACCAGAGCCTCAGCCTCAAAACTCAAGTCTACATGTCACCACAGTAGGACAAACCGACAGACAAGTGTTTTGTAGTAGGAAGGTTATTTAGGTTATCTTGCCTACAACAAGAGGAGCCCTGGTGACACAGTGGTTAAAGTGCTTGGCTGCTAACCAATAGGTCTGTGGTTTGAACCCACCATGTGCTCTGTAGGGATAAAGATATAATAGTCTGCTTCTGTAAAGATTAACAGTCTAGGAAACCCTATGGAGGTGGTTCTACTCTGTCCTATAGGATTAGTATTAGTCAGAATTGACTCAAAGGCATTGGTTTTGTTTGTTTGTTTCGTCCACAGCACCACCCTTAATGCTTTTTACATTTAGAGATGAAGGGGTTGTGGGAGTTTCAGGGAAGAAAAGTACACCTGGCTGAGAGGATCTGGAAAGAACTTAGAGAAGCTGAATGTTGAAGAACAGGGACATGGGAGGGGGCACAGCAGGTGCAAAGCAGGAAGGCAGGAAATTATGCAGGCACAAAAAGGGCAGGAGGATGTTGTCTTCTGACCTTCTCTCACTTCACAATGGAAGAGAGAATCATCAGCATCAGCAGCTCCAGGCTGATTCCTATGAAAGTGGAGGTGAGACATGCCACCACCCTCTAACCTTTTTACAAATTTGACACCAACCATCCCTCCCAATAGCACTCTCCACTTCTTTGCTGGGTTTGAAAATTCATTGCAGCGGCTACACAGAACTCAGACAATACTCAGAATTATGGGGTTTATGAGGAAAGTAACTGGTTACAATTCAGGATCAGAAATAACACATTATACAGTTCTTTGGTTAGGACAGCCTCTTCTTAGCTGTGTCACAGGCATGCTTCTCTCTGGCCTTGGCTTTCGGCCCTGTGCCCATTGGCCTTTGCCCTGTTCTGGTAAGTGTTACAAAGCTCTTTTAGCTGTGCAGATTGTGCCCGGAAAGGCACTCCACTCCGCCAGCAGGCTTCCTGTCTGAAGGCACTAAGTTTTCTTGCTTTGTGTGCTGGGAAGCCCGCTGCTGTCTCATGCCAGTCACTTGGTTCTGCTGCCTCTATTGCCTCTGCTGCCATCATTCCTCTACTGCTGCTTCTTGCCATCTCAGCACAGAGATCTTGGGCCCAGGGACACATTTGATGGTAGTGAGATCTCTCCTTTCTCCCTCTGGGATGGCTTATTTTAAACCTAGTGGGATGATGAAACTGACCAATCCCCTGTATGGGTTCCATACACCTTATTTGCATGGTCCTACCCCATAAGGGAACTCTGGTAGCGTAGTGCCTAAGGCACTTGATTGCTAACTTGGTTCAAACCCATCAGCCGCTCCTTGGAAGTAAGGTTGGGCAATCTACTTCCGTAGTGATACTGTCTCAGAAACTCAAGGAGGGATTGCTATGAGTCGGGTCCGACTGACGGCACATAACCACACCACCACCACCCACATAAAGTAGGTAATAAGGGGACATAAGGGTACCATGTACCTTTTTTACATTATTAATTAACAAGGTATCCAGTCTTCTTGGTGGGTTACAAGCACCTTACATTTGCATAGTCCCACACAGGTATCTGGTGGGAGTCACAAAAACCATGGCTAAAAATAAACTAAACCTACTGCCATCAAGTTGATCCCAACTCATAGCAACCCTATTAGGGTAGAACTGCCCTGTAGTGTTTCTGAGGCTACAAATCTTCACAGAAGCAGACTGACTCATCTTTTTCCCATGGAGTAACTGGTGGGTTTGAACCACTGACCTTTTGGTTAGCAACTGAATGCCTTAGCCACTGTGTCACCAATGTTCCTAGACCATGGCTGTGGCTAGAAGAGCCATATTAAGTAATTCACTACACCATAGCAGATATGGAGGAAACTCTCTTTGATTGGAGGACAATGTCTGTGAAGGGGAAAATGAGGTTGGAGCAGGAGCCCTTAAATGTCTCACATCAGGGAATAATGTGATCTTAAGCCTTGTTTTACAAAGTTTAAGCTAAAGGAATGTCCAGGACAAATGGGACCAGGTGGTGGCAGGAGGGAGAGGGGTTTCGATTTGCAATGATGACCAGGAGGCTATTTAAATAGGCAGGTGATTGGTAATACGGCCTGAATGGGGGCAGTGGCTGTGGGAGTGGAGAGGAAGGAACCACTGGGAGAGAGACTCAGCTGAACAGATAAAGAAATCTAGGCCAAAAGCTGGGGGGGGTGGGGGTGGGGAATAGCAGAAAAGCCAGGCAAGCACATTGTCTGAATCTTGGGAAATGAATTTAAAATGTCAACAATTATCTGAACTGTTTTCCATCTTTTAATATTGTTCAGCAGCTGCTTGCAAATGCTAATAAACAGTTCATCTTCACTCTGTATGCAGCTAAGGATGTTTTTAGGGCATTTGATGAATCATTGTCTTTGGGTTAGAGGCAGCACATCCCAACAGAACTCCCAAAACTGAGGCATGATGTTTTTGGTTCTCCTAGAACCTGCTGATATGGCTGATGGAGAGGCTGATGAACAATCCTCCAGCACAGGGAGTCCAGATGGGGAAGGTCGGGTCTATGAGGACAAATTGTCACTCCATCGGAGGCTAGCCATCCGGGAGCTTGTGGACACTGAAGTCACCTACTTACACATGCTCCATCTCTGTGCCCGTGACATCAGAAGCAACCTCCAGCAGGTACCTGGGTGGGGCTGCACACAGCCATCTTTACAGGGACCAACGTGGTCCTGGTTCCTGGAACTTCCCTGTAGTTCCAGGGCTGGGCTTGATGGAGTAGAAGTGTGAAGTCTGCCAGACCTGCATTTAAGCCCCAGTACAGGTAGTCCCCAATTTATATCTGATGGGGTTCCTTTCCAACTACTTCATTGTAAGTTAGTTTGGACATAAGTTGAATGTTCCCTCCCTTTTTTTTCTTTTCATTTTCATTATTATGGCCTTTTATTGTGAGTGTCTTTATAAATCCAGTCTTTAATTGTCAGTGAGTGGACATCTAAGAATGATAACATCAGCAAATTATGTGCTGTGACATAGTAGTCCACATTACTATCAGTAAGATGTGTGTGTGTGGGGGAAAGGACAGTTGTAAGTGTTATTCATTATAACTCAAATACATCATAAATCAGGGGCTACTTATAATTCCATATTTTGACCATGAAGCCATCAACAACACCTTTGAGGCTTGGAGCTGTAGTTTATTTATCTGTTACATGGGGAGAGGAATGATCACCTCAGAGAATTAAGTGGTATAATGGATGAGAGCCCTTTATCAAGTTTAGAATTGCTTAAATTGACCCCATTTTGTCTCAATTTGGGGATGGTGACAGAGAAGTTATCACTAGGATGGGGTTCTCTTTATTATGTATATTTGTACATACATTTACATATATTTTTTGATTTCAGAAATAATACAGGCTCTCTCTATAATATTTCAAGCATCCCCTAGTATATAAACTACACAAAGACAAGGACTATATTTAGTTAAATGTCTCCCAGTTCTTGACTCATAAATAATGGACTTACAGTTAGTGTTTCTTAAATGAATGAAATACTAAAGTAGATAACATGAAAGATGAAAATCCTCTTATTCCACTCTTAAGAGATTAGAATTTCTCTCCCTAGACGTTAAACAATCAAATATATTGCTAAAACGGCACGGAGGCCACATGTTCTGACCTCCTCTAATCCCACAAGAGGAAGGCAGAATCACCATCAATAGCGCAAGGCCTATTCCTACAAGGCCAGCCATGCTGCCTCCCTCCAACCCTTTCACCAACCATTCCTCCCAAAGCACCCACCACCTCTCCTCTGGGTTTGATAATTCGCTGCAGTGGCCACACAGAACTCACGGATTACGGGGTTTATTAGGGAAGCACCAAGCTACAATTTGAGTTCAGGAAAAAATGCTCAGTCTCTCTCTCCGGCCCACCGTCCCTCAGCCGACAGTCTCTCACAGTCTCTTTCCCAGCAGTGCTGGTCTCTCGGAGTCTCACTCAGCGATGTGTGTCTCTTGCGTCTCTTTCCCAGCAGCACGTGTCTCCTTCAGGAACGCGTGTCTCTTTCAGCAGCACATCTTCCTCAACCAGCAGTCAGAGAGCGTTCTGCCTCCAGGAGGCCTCCTTTTGAGCCTGGAAGGGTGGTCAAACTAGAGAATCACAGCATCAGAACTCTAAGCACCTGAGAGAGAGTGGGAACCTCCCAGAACATTGTATTGTGCCACACCCAACAGAAATAACCCAGGTGGATAGCTTCAGCAATCAGGAGCTCCTCAGTTGCTCATAGAAAATCTCACCTTGGAATTTACAAAGAATCATGGGTAGAAAAGCCACACTAAGTAATTTACTACACCGCATATATGTTGTTACTTATTTTAACAAAAATGAGAGCACGCTCTAGATACTTCTCTATAGCTTTTCCTACTTGATGGTGGATCTAAGACCTCCTTCTAAGCTCTTGCATTGTAGATGTCCTGCAAGTTTTTTTAACAGTTGTATAGCTTAGTTAGGAATTCTGGTAGCATAGTGCCTAAGGCACTTGACTGCTAACCAGAAGGCTGGCGGTTCAAATCCACTAGCCACTCCTTGGAAGGAAGGTTGGGCAATCTACTTCCATAGTGATACTGCCTTGGAAACCCAAGGAGGGGTCGCTATGAGTCAGGTCAGACTCGATGGCACACAACAACAACAACAACATAACTTAGTTAATAGGTCTGGAGCCTACAATGTGTCTCAACATAATGGCAGTTGTTGCCAAGTATTCAGAACTGGAAAGAAGTCCACCTTCCCATCCCCATTTGACAGATGGGAAAACTGAGAGAAGAAAAATGCTAGTTAACAGTAGATGTAGGATAAAACCCCAGCCCAGCTTTCTTTTCATGCTTAGTCAGTCTCTTCCTCTCTACTTGTTAGAGTAATGAGAATGTCTCATGTAAAATTCAAATCTCTTGCAAACTTTGCATTGGTACAATAAGCCTTCCCAACCTAATAGAGAGGGGTCTGGACTACTCTTCATTGTCTGCAGATTAAGTTGCTCCATGAAACTCCCAGCAATCTCCTGTGGCTTCTTTGTTTCTTCCAGCTGCTGCAGGAAGATGTGAATGTCCTATTCTCAAACATTGATGATATCATCCAGGTGAACAGCAGATTTCTTCATGATCTGCAGGAGACAGCCTCCACAGAAGAGGAGCAAGTGCACCTAATCGGTAAGCAAAAGACCTAGGGAGGGTCAGCTTTAGATGCCCATGGATTGTCTTCAGCATGTGGTCATTGCTGAAGTGTCTTCAGAATTCCAGGGAAATGTAGCTCAATGGGAGTCTGTTTTGTGAAAATCATTTGGAGGAAAAAAAAAGGGGGGGATGGAACCAGGTTTGCTTGTCCAATAGAGCCTGCTGGAACTGAGAGGCTATGGCCCCTAACTGCGCTTCAGCTCTGGAATTAAACCCACACCTGTGGTTTCCAGCCAAACAAAAGACAGGCATATGAGTTGAATATTTACCTCAAGTAGATACTCTCCTTGGAGAGAACAATCATGGGAGAAAGAAAGGCTGCTTATGCACAGGGAGACAGTTCAGGGGGTAGGAGTCCATGGAGGGATGGACACAGGGAAGAGGTAACTATGGGGAGGACGTGGGAGGGGAGCTGTTGTATTGTGATAAACTGTGGTCAATGTCATGAGACAAAGTATACGTAAACTGCTGTATGGAAAGTGAATTTGCTCTGTAAATCTTCACCTGAATCACAAATTAAAAAAAAAAAGGGAGTCTGTTTTGAAATCATTGAAACAGCATGTCAGAGATAGCAGGGCTCTCAAATAATATCTAGTCCAACCTTATCACTTTATAGATGAAGAGACTGAGTCCCAGAGCCAGGGAGGGACATCCTCATGGTCACAGGATTGGTTAGTAGCACAGCTGAGTCTTTAGTCTTAAGTCTCTTATCTTCCTGTTTGACCTGCAGAGAGTCAAGATGCCACTTTGTCTCCTGCCCACACCTGGTGACTTCTGCATTCGCTGCCTTCACTACTTTCCTGGTAGGGTTGCTTGGAAAAAATATAAGAGGCTTAATCAAATGTGAATTTCAGATAAATGATGAATCATTTTTTTAGTGTAAGTATGTTTCATGCAACATATGGGGACATACTTATACTACACAATGATTCATCATTTATCTGAAATTCACATTTAATTGGGCATCCTGTATGTTTTACCCCTAAATCTGGCAACCTTAATAAAGTTCCCTGGCATTTAGAAAGTTCACAGAAAAAAGCTTCCTTGACTCTGCCTCTCATGGTTTATTGAAAAAGGATGTACAAGAACTCACGTGGCTTTTCTGCACTTAGTGCAGCTGTGTGCCGGGTTGGGGCTGCTCTGGCTGCTGCTAGTTCTGTCTCCATTCCCCTCTCAGCCTCCCAGCCCTCAGGCCTTGTTAGAAAGTCAGGCCCTTTTTCTAATCTGGAGGCCACGGTATTCTGAAACAATTTTGGACCTTGGGCAAGATTGTCTTTTATAGACAGTTTTCTCCCAAACGAGTTAAGTTCCCTTTCCTTGTGAATGATTCAAAGCACAAGTTGGATGATATCCCAGTTTGTTAATGAGTCTTCCTCCAATCCTGATGCCAAGTTTTTCTTCATATAAGGCTACTTCTTGGATTATTTGATCAGCATACAGATTGAATAAGTTTGATGAAAGGGTACAACCCTAGGAGGACTAAATCCAAACCCACCCACTGTCATTGAGTCAATTCTGACTCATAGTGACCCCCACTGGGTTTCTAAGGCTGTAAATCTTTACGGAAGTAGATTGCCCCATGTTCCTTGTGTGGAGCGGCTGGAGAGTTTGAACCATTGACTTTCTGGTTAGCAGCTGTTCTGGTTACCTAGTGCTGCTCTGACAAGAATATACCACAAATGGGATGAACTTAACGAACAGGAGTTTATTCTTTTACAATTTGGAGGCTTTAAGTCCAAGTTCTTCACTCAGGCAGCTATTGGCTGCTGAGGCTAACAAGCCCAAGGTCGATAAATAAAATGGCACAGTCCCAATGTTACCAAACCTCATGGCAGGCCATTAATTCAAGTCTATTGTAAGTCCCAAGGTTGGCAGAGCATGGCAGGCTGCTGAACAATGACACGGCTACATGCAGGGTCCAAGTGTGCCATTAGCTAGAGACCATTCCCAAGGCTTCTCCTTATATAGAGGAAGCAGACCACATCCCAAAGGCAGCTACTCAGCTGCTTGTGGTAGATCCCACCATGGAGTTGATTGCCAGTCTTATCATGGGAAATAATTACCTCCAGTTGCCCAGCCACTCAGCCAGGCCCAGCCAAGTTGACATACAAATTTAACTACCACAGTAACCAAATGCAGTTTCATGTTGATTTTTCTGGTCATGTTTTCTCTGGTTCTGGGGCCTCCTCCTCCTGCAGTTATTTTTGAGAACTGGCTAGACTAGCATAGGGGAAAGGGTTTGGTTCTAGGGTGGCAGTCTTGCTGTGGGTCTCTGCTGAGAGCTAAACCACATATAGGCACAATCTGATGTATCCTAAGAGTGTCTGGTCTGAGTCTGAAGTCCAGCCCCTGGCTTAAGCAGCTAGCAGGGTCAACTGGACTTCCTGTGGTCCATTGCTCCCCACCTGGCCCATTGTAGCTGATACACACCCCTCTACTTCTACCTTGATGGTAACAGATCTTGCCTTGGTATTTGTCTTGGCCTTCTAATACTCTTTTCATTTCCACTTTTCCCCCCTTAATTTATTCTCAATATAGCTTATTTATTTATTTATTTTGTATATATTGTGATGTGGATGAAAGTTTACAGGGCAAATTCATTTTCCATACAGAAGGTCACATATACTTTGTCTCATGACATTGACTGCAGTTTCCCACAATGCAACGGCTCTCCTCCCACTTCCTCCCTATAGTTACCTCTTCCCTGTGTCCTTCCCTCCCATGTATTCCTAACCTTGGAATCAGTCATTTCTTCTAGGAACCCTTGTTCCTATTTTTGGAGAATGGTATTTATTTAGAAATCAAGTTCTAGATGCTAGATGTGCTCATTGTTACTGGAGTGTCATTGTTCTTAGACTCTGTCAGATGACAGAGCTAGGAAATATATGTATGTATCCTAACACATGCACACATATATAACTATATTTCTTTCTCTATCTGTCCATCTGTATGTATATTTAAAACTGTCAGTTCATACTTATGGCTTAGTTCCAATCCATCCATCTGTCATTTTATTGATGTTTCCACTAAAATATAAGCCCCTTGAGGCAGGGGCTTTATTTTGTTCACAGACTTTAGAATAGTGCCCAGCATATAGTCAGTAAATAAACTCTCAATAGATACTTGTGAATGAATGAATGAATTTTGTTCTGGTGCTCTCCATGCATTATTTAATCTTCAAAAACAGCACTGTTGTTATTCCTATACTATAGATTAGAAAATGGAAGATAAGATAATGCTTTCTCCCAAGTTATACAACTGGGAAAGGGTAGACTGGAGGTCTGGCCTTAGCTCTCTCTGACTCCAAAGCCCCCACTCTTAACCACCTGTACTATGCTACTGCATGTCTTGGTCAACAGTGGGTCCATAGCTGTACTGGCCACACACAGTAATTGTAAAATAGGACAGTGGTAGTGAGCATGTTTTGTAAACTGTAAAACACTGTGCAACTATAAATGTCATCAGTATTATTATCATTATTGTGTTATTGTTGTTAGGTTCTGTTGAGTCTGCTCTGACTCAGAGTGACCCTGTGTACAATAGAATAAAACACTACCCAGTGCTGCACCATCCTCACAGTGTTTGCTGTGCTTGAGCTCATCATCACAGCCACTGTGTTAGTCCATTTCATTGAGGGTCTTCCCCTTTTTTGCTGACTCTCTACTTTATCAAGCATGATATGCTTCACCAGCAACCAGTTCCTTCTGACAACCTGATCATAGTAGATGAGACGAAGTCTGGCTATTCTTGCTTCTAAGGGGCATTCCGGCTGTACTTCTTCCAAGACATATATTTGTTCATTCTTCTGGCAGTCCATGGTATTTTCGTTATTCTTCAACAACATCACAATTCAAATGCATCAGTTCTTCTTCAGTCTTCCTTATTCATTGTCCAGCTTTCACATGCATGTGAGGCTATGGAAAATACCATAGCTTGAGTTAGGCACACCTTAATTTTCAAAGTGATATCTTTGCTCTTGCACACTTTAAAGAGGTCTTTTGCAGCAGATTTGCCCAGTGCAACACATCATCTGATTTCTTGGTTGCTGCTTTCATAGGTGTTGATTGTGGATCCAAGCAAAATGAAATCTTTGACAACTTCAATCTTTTCTCCATTTATCATGATATTGCTTATTGGTCCAATTGTTAGGATTTTTGTTGTCTTTATGTTGAGGTGTCATCCATACTGAAGGCTGTAGTCTTGGATCTTCATTAGTAAGTGCTTCAAGTCATCTTCATTTTCAGCAGGCTAGGTTGTATCATTTGTATTTTGCAGGTTGTTAAATGAATTTTCTTCCAATCCTGATGCCATGTTCTTCGTATAGTTCAGCTTCTTAAGTTATTTGCTCAGCATGCAGATTGAATATGTATGGTGAAAGGATGCAACCCTGATGTACACCCTTCCTTATTTTAAACAATTCAGTATCCCCTTGTTCTGTTTGAGCAACAGCCTCTTGTTTTATATACATGTTCCTCATGCGTACAATTAAGTGTTCTGGAATTCCTGTTTTTCACAATGTTATCCATAATTTGTTATGATGCACACAGTCAAATGCCTTTGCATAGTCAATAAAACACAGGTAAATATCTTTCTTATATTCTTTACTTTCAACCAAGATCTATCTGTCATTGTACCTATCATTTATTAAGCACTCACAGTGTGCCAGCCTGAGCTTTATCTCCTGCCACTTAGTCTTTACAGGAACTCCCTGGTACTCAAATGAGAAAACTGAGGCTCAGAAAGGTGAGGTAACTTTCCCAAGGTCACACTGCTGGTTTAGCCAGGTGGTCTGACTCCAGAGCCATAGTGCTTACCTGTCACACTTACTGCCTCCTTGTTCTAAGCAGGAGGACATACAGGTAGGTCCCAAAGAAAATAGGTCCCCTCCTTACCTTTGATAGCTTCTTGTTGCTTTTCCACTACTAGGTAACTTATTCCTGGAATTCCAAGAGGAGTTGGAGCAAGTCTATAAGGTCTACTGTACCAGCTATGACCAGGCCTTGCTGCTGATGAACACATACCAGAAAGACCTGGAACTGCAGCGGGAGATCCAGAGCATCATTGAGGCAGTGGTGTGAGTAGAATAATCACTATTGACCTCATGTCTCACCCCTACTTAGTGTTTCTCACATTGCTTTAAGAGTATATCACTACCAGTATCAGTCAGGTGATGCTGCAGAAACAAACAACTCTAAATTATCAGTAGCTTAAAAAAACAAAGGTTTCTATCTTCCTTATGCTCCATGCTCACTGCAAGTTGACTTGAAGCTCTGCTTTCCATCATCCTTACTTCAGGGCCCAACTTGACAGCAGCTGTTGTCTGGAATATTGCCAGTTATGGTAGAAAGGGAAAAGAGTTGTAGAGGGTCTTAGACTTGTAATTACACACTCTAGTCCAGAAACAATATCCATTACTACTCATAGTTCATTAAATATAGGACTAATCACATGGAGTCATCCAGCCACCAGGAGGCTAGGAAGTGCTATCCTACAATGTGTTCAGAATCTGGGAATGCAGAAACATTTGGTGAACTGCCACTGCCACTGCCACTGCCATTCAGTCAATTCTGACTCATAGTGACGCCTTAGGGCAACATAGATCTGCTCCATAGAGTTTCTAAGGCTATAAATCTTTACAGAAGCAGAATGCTTCATCTTTGTCTCATGGAGCAGCTGGTAGGTTCAAACTGCCAACCTTTTGGTTGGCAGCCAAATGCCTTAACAATTGTACCACCAGAGCTCCTTATTTGGTGACTAGCACTCATGACTGCCACAGAGAAGAGCAACAAGGTGGTAGGAACCATGTGTTGCAAGCAACAGTGGAAGGAAGCAGGTGTGTGTCACCTGGGGAGCCCTCTCTCCAGATGGCTGAAGTCCTGCAACATGAAAAAGGCTCAGACAACCCAGAGGTGGCACTAGAGTGGAAGCTCCAGGGAGACAGATGTAGAGAAATTTTTTTTAGTTTAAATTTTTGAATGGGTGATATAGTCACATGGCTTAAAAACTTTAAAAATTTATGCTAGAAAATCTTCCCAATCTGTCCCTTCATATCCTCAAAGGTAAAGTAACAACTTCTAAATTTCTTATATATCTTTACAGAGCTCCTTTATGTAAATAAAAGCAAATACAAATATGTTCTATTTTCTTGCCTTTTCAATGAAAGTTTGTATCTTTTTGTTGATTGTTATTTCCATACCTACAAAATATCTTGGAGGACTTTCCATTTCAATACATCCATCCATCCAAAAACAACCAAACCAAACCTGTTGCCATTCGTCGATTCCTACTCGCAATGACCCTATAGGACAAAGTAGATCTGTCCCATAGAGTTTCCTAGCCTGTAATCTTTATAGAAATAAACTGCTACATCTTTCTCTCTCTGAGAAGCTTGTGGGTTAGAACCACAAACTTTTGGTTAGCAGCTGAGTGCTTAACCGCTGTGTCACTATGGCTCCTTATGCATACATACATGATCCTTTTAACAGCTGTATGCTATGTCACTATGTGGCTGTTCCACAGTTTATTTAACTACTTTTCATTTGGGCACTTTGTTTCTATTCTTTTCTTAATATATACAGTGCTACAGTGATTAATTTATAACATAACTTATTTCACCCAAGTATATCTATAAGGAGCTCTGATGGCATAGTGCGTAAGGCATTTGACTGCTAACCAGAAGGTTGGCAGATCAAACCCACCAGCCATTCCTTGGAAGGAAGACTGGGCAACCTACTTCCATAGTGATACCACCTCAGAAACCCAAGGAGGAGTCGCTATGAGTCAGATCTGACTCAACGGCAGTGAGTTGTTTTTTTTTTTTTCCTTTAAATATCAATAAGGTAAATTTCCAGAAAAGGAATTGCCAAATCAATGGAAATATGCATTGGTAATTGTGATAAACGTGAAAATTTCCCTCTTTAAAGAGTGACAATTTATATCACCACCAGCAATGTCTGAGAGTATCTCTTTCCCCACAGCCTCACCAGCAGAGTGCATTATCAAACCTTAGGATTTGCCATAATGATAGGTGAAAAATGTGTTGCAAAATGGTTTCATTCTGCATCTGTCTTACTATGATTGAATTTTAATATCTTTTTGTGTATGAAGAGTCATTTTTGTCGTTTCCTTTCCTGTGACTTGTTCTGCTGCTTCTCTGTTTTAAAACGAGTTATCTCTTCCCCAGAACAAGCCACTAAAGGGAGATAGATGATTATATTCTAGAAATCAGAATACAGTAGTGTAGGAAGAACAGAGGTGGTTATTTTTATCTTACACACAAGAGAAAGACATTGTAGACTTTTCATTTTCTCTGAAAATGAGATTGTACCATGTGGTAACTCCTGCTAATTCCCCTCTTCCTCTTCCTTACCTTTCAATTATCCCTCAATTCTCCTCCTTTCCCCTGAGCCTCTTTTTCAGGTACCCATGTCCTAGCCCAGTGCCTTGTCCTGCCTCCAAAGAACATGCAACTATATCTCCTTTTGCATATTACTGTATTAGGATCGTTATCTTAATGGATGTTACTATATTAGGCATTTGCAACTGTCACTAAATTCTTTTAGTCAGACAAAGTTTCCCTTAGAAATGAGAGAAGCATGGTGCCTAGTGTGGGACAATAAGGACTGGTGGAGTCTGTGGTAAACCGAAGAGCACAGATCCTGTGTAAAGGGGGCAGTTGTAGTGCAGCCACAGCAGGTTGTTGGTGTATCACGTAGCTTTTGCAGTTTAACAGACCACTCCAAAACATAGTGGTTTAAAACAAGCATTTATTTTGCTCACACCTCTGCATGTTAGTAATTTAGCTGGGCTTGATCAAAGGATTCTTCTGGTCCTGACTGAACTCCTGACGTGACTAAGATCAACTGCAGATTAGTTTTGCTGATCTTGGCTATGTTTTCATATATCTGGCACACACAAGCTGACTCAGCTCTGGCCACCTGGTCTCTCGTTTTCCATCAGGATAGCTTGTTCACGTGGTGGTCACAGGACACACTTGCTGTCAGCATGGCTTTTGAGCTCCTCCCTCTTGAAACAACAATCCTGGCTTTCTTGTGCTTGTGCTTGACAGCTGAGGCAGCAGTATTTTGAGAAGGCAAAAGTATTTTCCTTCATTGGCTACTTTTGTTCGTTTTAAATATATAATAATACAAGCTCACTGAAAAAAAATTAAAAAGTCAAATATATAAAGTAAAAGTTTGCTCCCCTTGGTTCCCATTTCCCCATCCCTCTCCCAGTAGTTAACATTTTCCTTCCCAATTTTCTTCCATATATTTACAAACAGAGAAAAAGAGCACAAGAACGCATGAGGTTGACACTAGTTTTTTAAGGGGAGTCCTTGGGTGGTGAAAATGGTTAACACACTTGACTACTAACAAAAGGTTGGAGGTTCAAGTTCCTCCTGAGGCACTTGAAAGAAACACTTGGTGATTTGCTTCTGAAAAATCAGCCACTGAAAACCCCGTGAAGCATAGCTCTACTCTGATACACATGGGGTCCCCGTGAGTTGGAGTTGGTTAACTGGTTATTGGTTCATATTATGCATGCTGTTCTAGAACTTTCTGTTTCACTTAACTGTAATCATGAAATCTTTTCATGACAATATGAATAGTTCTACCACATTCTTTCTAATGCTGCATAGAGTTCCTTTCTAGGAAATCTCCTCCTACTACTACCCTTTGCCATCAAGTCAGTTCCAACTTGTAGAGACCATGTAGGATATAGTAGAACTGCCCCATATGGTTTATTTGAACATAGATAGTTGAATTATTTCCTTTTTTTTTTTTCCGATTTCTAGATGTGAAATCTATTATAAAATTCATTCATTGACAGCACTTTTTAAAAATTAACAACTATCATTTTTAGGGAGATACTAGATTTGTAGAGAAGTTGAGCTCTCATATATCCTCTCTTCCCTCCACCAACAGTTTCTTCTATTATTAACATCCTTATTAGTGTGATACATTTGTTACAACTGAAAAACCAGTAATATATTATTATTAACTAAACAATATCAACAAAGTGCATAGTTTACATTAGGGTTCACCCTTTGTGTTGTATTGTTGCATTGGTTATCTGAACAACACAAACGCAAATGCAATGCACTGCCGTGGAGTTGGATCTGACTCATAGTGACCCCTCCTTGGGTTTTCGAGGCAGTATTACTACTGAAGTAGATTGCCCAACCTTCTTTCTTAGGAGTGGCTGGTAGGTTTGAACCGCCAGCTTTCTGGTTAGCAGTCAAATCCTCAGGCACTACGCCACCAGCGCTCCTGGTTATCTGTTGTTGTTGTTGTTATGTGCCATCGAGTCGGACCTGACTCATAGCAACCCCTTCTTGGGTTTCCAAGGCAGTATCACTATGGAAGTAGATTGCCCCGTCTTCCTTCCGGGGAGTGGCTGGTGGGTTTGAACCGCCAGCCTTCTGGTTAGCAGTCAAGTGCCTTAGCCACTATGCTACCAGAGCTCCCCCCGGTTATCTAGTGCTCCTATAACACAAATGTGGGTAGCTTTAACAAACAGAAATTTATTCTCTCACAGTGTAGGAAGCTAGCAGTCTGAATTCAGGGTGCTGGCTCTAAGGGAAGGCTTTTTCTCTTTGTTGCCTCTAGAAGAAGGTCTTTGTCTCTTTTGAGTGTCTGTTTCTGGGAGATCTTCATGTGGCTTGTCATCTCTTTCCCTATCTCTTGTTCTCTTGCTTGTTTAATCTCTTTTATATCTCAAAAGAGATTAAGACACATCCTATATTAATACTATCTCATTAACGTAACAAGGAAAACCCATTCCCAAATGGGATTATAACCACAGGTATAAGGGTTAGGATTTGCTACACATGTTTTTGGGGAAACAATTCAATTCCTAAGAACTGTCCTATGAGTTTTGACAAATGCATAATGTTATGTGTCATACAAAAATCCCCCCTGATTCGCCTATTCATTTCTCCTTCCCTCCCTCTAATCCTTGGCAACCACTGATCTTTTTACTGTCTGTGTAGCTTTACCTTTTCTAGAATATCATAGAGGTGGAATTGTATGGTATATAGCCTTTTCAAACTGACTTCTTTCATTAAGTAATATGCATTTCAGGCTCCTCTATGTCTTTTCACAGCTCAGTTTTGTACCATCATAAACAGAGTGGCTGAATAACTTCTTGGCTGAATAACTTCTATCTTGGTCCTTGCTCAGTTGAGCTGGTATTTCTATAGATAATTTCTGGAGTGGGATTGATGGAGCAAAGGGTTTGCACATTTCATGAATTGCCAAACTGCTTTCCTAAAAGATTTCACCAATTCATGGTCCTACCAAGAGACTGTGAGGGGGCCAGTTTCCCCAAATCATCCAGATTTGGTGACTTTTTAAAATTTTTGTAAAAAATTTTTCAATTTTTGTTGGATACTTGAAAGACTGAATAAAACATTTTGTCCAAATTACCCAAAGCTGTAAATGTCAGAGGCTCCCATTGGTCTGCAGTGACTCCTGGATAACTGGGGCAATGACTCCTGGATAACTGGGGAGAAGGTCCAGGTCATCTCCTTGAGGACCCCTTTCCTTATGATTTGTGACATGAGAATTATCCTCAGGAGGCAGTTGGCCCTTTCTCATGGAGGCTAAGCCCAGAGGACAGAGTTTTGCAACTGTCCACCAACTGTTCTCATTTCCCTTGCCCACAGTTAGCCAAGCTCCTGGAAATGCTTATAAGAGCAGAGGGTCATTGTAGGCATGTCCTTCCAGGTGATCTGAAGCTCATGGCCACCCTTCCCTCCTACCCCCTGCAGCTCCGATGGGGCTCCATCTGCCCTTTCTTGGTCTCATGCTGATCTTTCTTGGACATTCAGTCTAGAGAATTTTCCTTAGGGTAAAGAGTAGGAGGCTAAAGGAGAGGGGCCAGAGAATGGTCTGGAACAGTGTGTGTAAAGTCTTGGAAAAGGTGTATCTGGGCATTAGACAGACCCTTGTGAGTTTCTTGGGAGGCCAAGCTGAGGGTTACTAGTTGTCACCAGAAAGAGTAGTGGAGCCTTTTCCCTGATGCCATGGACTCGGAGGACTCTTTCTGCAAATTCCAGGCATCATCAAGAAAGGGACTGGAAAAGTAATTTTTTAAAAAAGAAGGGGGCTAGAAATTGTTATCAATATATCAAATGGTACACCTAGAGGGCATCTCAACACCATTAGCATATTTTTCTTAACTGAAAAATATGAAGCCTATAGACAAATAGAATAATGTAATGAACACTCACTCACATACCCATCACCTAAAATTAACAAGTGTTGGCATTTTGGTATGTTTGCTTCATCTATTTGTATGCTAAATTATTTAAAGGAAATCACCAATATTATGACATTTTACTCCTAAATACTTTAAATATATCTCTGAAAATTAAGTTCTTGTGATTTTTATTTTTCTCTTTAAGGCTTCAGAGACACTTCTTTAAATGAATGTTGTATGGATGCCAGTATGTAGAGTTCTGTGTGGGATGTAGTAAAGTGGATGCCCAGTACAGCTGAGTATGTGAATCTGAGCTCTGAACAGAAGCCAAAGGTGGAATCTGCATTTGGCATGTGTTTAAAGCCTGGAACTGAATGAGGTCAGAAAGAGTGAGTGGAAAGAGGGAGGAGGAAACCTCAGGTGCTCTGCCCTTAGAGAGAAGCTAGCTGAGGGAGCTGAGAGAGAGGCCTAGGGAATGTGAGAGAAAGCAGGATGAAGGGTATCTCAGTTATCTGTTGTTGTTGTTGTTGCTATATGCCGTCGAGTCGGACCCGACTTATAGCGACCCCTCCTTGGGTTTCCAAGGCAGTATCACTATGGAAGTAGATTGCCCCATCTTCCTTCCGAGGAGTGGCTGGTGGGTTTGAACCGCCAGCCTTCTGGTTAGCAGTCAAGTGCCTTAGGCACTATGCCACCAAAGCTCCTTCTTAGTTATCTAGTGCTGCTATAACTGAAATGCCACATGTGGAGGGCTTTAACAAACAAATTTATTCTGCCACAGTGGTGTTGTTATGTGCCATTGAGTAGGACTCGACTCATAGCTACCCCTCCTTGGTAGAACTCCAGACTCAGGGTACCACCTCGAGGGGTAGGTTTTCTCTCACTGTTGGCTCTGGAGGAAGGTTCTTGTCTCCTTTCAACATCTGTGGACATGATGTTCCTTGGAGATCTCCATGTATCTTGACATCAATCTTCCCCTGTATCTAGGCAGTTCACAGTGCAGGGAACCTGGGTCCAAAGGATGCACTCCACTTCCAGCTCTTCTTTCTTGGTGGTACTGGGGTTCCTCAGATCTCTGCTCACTTGTTTAATCCCTTTTATATCTCCAAAGAGATTGACTTAAGATAGAGCTTAATCCTGTAGATTGCATCCTACCTCATTGACATAACTGCCTCTAATCATGCTTCATTAACATCAAAGAGGTTCCAATTTACAAGGCATAGAATAATTACATCAGATCACAAAATGTAAGGTAATTACATTACTGAGAATCATGATCCAGCCAAATTTGGGGAGGACAAAATTCAATCTATGACATTGGGCATTGTGGGGATGAAAAGAAGAAAATGTTTCAAGGAAGAAGAATAGTCAGCTATGTCTGCTGTTCAGGTGTTGAATAAGTAGAGGGCAGAAAAGTGACCACTGGATTTGGTACACATGGGGAATCAAGGCCTAGAAAGGAGGGTGAGAAGTTGCAGTGCCCACTTAGTGTCTGCTGTTGATGCCAGTAAGTCAGCTCCCGACTCATGGTAACCCCATGCACAATGTAATGTTGATGGTGGTACTTCATAGGGCTTTCATTAGCTAATTTTCAGGAATAGATCACCTGGCTTTTCTCCCTAGTCTGTCTCAGTCCTAAAGCATTGCTAAAACCTGTTCAACATCATAGCAACACACAAGCCTCCACTGACAGGTGAGTGGTAGCTGCACATGAGATATACTGGCAAGGACTCAAGCCTGGATCTCCTGCATGGAAGCTGAGATTTCTACCACTGAACCATCAATATCCCCCGTCTAACATCTAAGCACACAAGCAAACCAAACCAGTTGTCATCTAATTGATTCTGACAGTGGCTCTGTGTGTCAGAGTAGAACTGCAATCCATAGGGTTTCCAGTGGCTGTGCCTTTCTTCTGAGGCGTCTCTGGGTGGATCCAGACCTTCAGCCTCACGGTAGCTGAGGGCTTAACTGTTTACACCATCCAGGTTGCCTTCTCACATTTAGATCTCTCAAATTACAGGTGAGGAAACTGAGGACCACAGAGGGAGGGTGGCTTGCTTGAGATCACCCACTTACATGGCAGAGCTGGGAGTAGAGCCCAGGCCCTTTGTGCCTCAAAGGGTGGGTTTTATTTACCTAACACTAGCCTTCTCCCTCAGGCCACAAGCTGGATCTTCAGGCCTCAGTTTCTTATTGGTATCCCCTCTTCAGAGGATTACCAAATACCCATTGATGCTGCAGAAAATCCTGGAGAACACACCGCCTGATGCCAGTGCCTATCCTGTCCTTCAGAAGGCTACCTTTGCCCTTCAGGATGTGAATGCCAACATCAATGAGTACAAGATGCGCAAGGAAGTGGGTAAGAAGATGGACATGTAGGGACTACATTGATGATAATACTTCCAGTTACAGAAAACTCATCTCAAACTGACTTTACCAATAAAAGGAATGTAGTAACTTATATAACCATACGTCCACTGGTAATGTGGGCTTTAGGTAGGGATTGATCAGGATGCTGACTCTAAAACCAAAATCCAAACTGTTGAGTTGGATCTGACTCATAGCAATCCCTCTTTGGGTTTCCAAAGCAGTATCACTATGGAAGTAGATTACACAATCTTCCTTCCTAGGTGTGGCTGTTGGGTTTGAACCACCAGCCTTCTGGTTGGCAATCAAATGCTTTAGGCCCTGTGCCACTCAGTTCTGATCTTTTCTGTGTGTCAGCTTCATTTTCAGGCTGACTTGTCTCATCATAGGAAATAACTATTTCTTTTCTAAGATACCCTGTCCCCTTAGTCACCATAATTAAATGTAAGTTTTGTTCTAATAGGACTATATGCTTGAGTCATGTGCTGACCCCTGTCAGTCACCATGGTTAGGAAAATATCATGCATGTGTTGTATCTTGGGTTATGTGCTCTTCTTTGGATCACTGTGGCCAGGGGGATGGGATTATACAGATTAGTTTATATCAGTTAGCACCCACCCCTTGAGCCAAATGAGATTGAGCCCATCCAAACCACATTACAGAGGAGAATTAAATGAATGCTGGGGAGGGGGAGAAGCCCTGCCTCTCAGATTGCAAAACAAAAAAGTTTGGAAAATGAAGCAGTCCCAAGTGTAAACAAACTCATTTGCACAACTGAGACAATACAATAATGATAATTTAGCTAGTGTTTACTAAGGGCTAATCATGCCATGTTTTTTCATTCATTATCTTGTTTGATCCTTGCCAACAGCCTCCCGAGGCTGGCACTGTAACCCCATGTCAGTCAGGCAAAATAAGAGCTTAAGTCATTTGCTCCATGTCATGGAGCTGCTAAGTGACAGCCAGGTTTCAAACTCAGTCTTGGGGTCTTCACCACACCATACTATATCTGGTAGCTTTGGATTTCCTCCACTTGCTTCTCCATCCATGTTGACAGATCAGGAGAAAATGAGCTAGGAGTTGGGAAGTGAAGTTCCCAGCCTATCCTGGCTAACACTGGTGGCGGGGACTCAGGTGAATCATTTCTCATCTGGGCCCCTGTCTTTTAGAAAGTACCTTCAGACCCATCATCTTATGTGATCCTCCCAGCTGCCCTGTAAGGCAGCTAGCCTCATTTTACAGAGGAGGAAACTGAGCCCCAGGATGTGGTGGCTTACCCAAGTGAAGCAGACAAGTAGTGCTTCAATCAGAATCAAACTCAGTCTGAAGACCCTGAGTCCTGTGCTTTTATTAGGCCACTCCCCATTCTAATCGGATGTGACCATTACAGAGCAGAGGGCTGGGGCAGGTGCCTAGGCAGCTGTGTCAGGGATGTTTACTGTCCAGGGTGGGCTTTGGTCACTGTGCTCTCCTCTTTCTCTGTTGTGCAGCTTCCAAGTACACGAGGGTGGAGCAGCTGACCCTGCGGGAGCGCCTGGCCCGTATCAACACACACACCCTCTCCAAGAAGACCACCCGGCTAAGCCAGATGCTGAAGCAGGAGGCAGGGCTTGTACCCAGAGTGAGCATAGACTTGGGGCCCAATGTAGTGAGGAGGTCCCATCCATTGCCGTCAAGTTGATACTGACTCATAGTGACCCTATATATAGGACAATGTAGAACTGCTCCATAGGGTTTCCAAGGCCGTAAATTTTTATAGAAATGGACTGCCTCATCTTTCTCCTACAGAGTGGCTGGTGGGTTCAAACCACTGACCTTTTGGTTAGCAGTCAAATGCTTTAACTACTATACTACCAGAGCTCCTTGTGGGGAGGAAAGGGTGTATAAACTCCTTTTGGAGATGTAGAAACTGAGACTGAAGGAGTGATGTGGCTTCCCAACTTCACAAAATCAGGAATAGGCAGGGTTGTGACTCCAACGTGCTTCACAAGATCCAGGATAGGGCTGCTCTACTGTGTCTTGTGTCTGGGACCTCTATACAGTGTAGGAGAGCTGGTTTCTGGATCTGGGGAAGAAACCATCCCCCAAGAGCTGCTAGGAGTGTCTCAGGTGGGGTGAGTGCTTATTCTGAGCCAGACATTATATAAGCCTCACAAAGAAGTAGATATTCTTATTAACCCCATATTGCAGGTAAGAAAACAGAGGCTTAGAGAGAGTAAAACACTTGCCCATGATCACACAGCTAAGTGAATGAACTAGGACTCATGCTTGGGTGTCTGAATGCGAGACAACTAAGCTATCCTGTCTCCTAACCATACCACTTAGCTTTGAGACTGGAGGAAGGGGCTCTGATGGGCGGGTCTGTGGAAAGTGGTCTCCAGTGAGGAATTGTAACATGGGTGCCAGGTGTACAGTGCCCCCTTGTGGATATTCTTTGCCTTCACATGAGTAACTGACCACTTTCAGATGGAAGATAAGGAATTTGATGACTTAGAAGAGAGGTTCAACTGGGTGTCGCTGTGTGTGACGGAGCTGAAGAACAATGTGGCTATCTACCTGGATAACTTGGAGGTGAGGACCTGCAGAGTTAATGATGCACTGAGTCTAGGGTCTTAGTTCCCCAGGCAGGAAGTGTGTGGAGCCTATTTCACAAACTGACAAAGGCACCAGCTACAGGAACCAAATGGATGAGGTCATCCAGTCAGATGACATCATCCACTGGCAGCTGCTCCTTGTCCCATAGGACATTAGACCACTGAGCTCTCAGAAGGTAAGTTTCCAACTGGGCAGTGTCAAAATTCACTGAGATAAGAGCCCTCCGGTGGGACCCTGCCAGACTAGCACTTGGAGGAGGGGTCACAAACTTGGGTGCCTGAAGGGGCCAGGCAGATGATATTAAGTCAAGTATGCAAAGTGTCCGAGGCAAGGGGCTGTTTATGAGACTTTTCCATTAGAGTTAAGCATATAATATTCGAAATTTGAATGAATGAATGAACAGATGAATAAATCTAAAGGGATAGCCACTACTCCACTCTGGGTTGTTGCTCTGTGGGAATGTGGGCCTCGTATGGCCAGTTCTTCTGATTTTGAGGGAAAAAATAATGCAGCCTGGAAATTCAGACTTTTAGGTGAACCCTCTTAATTTGTAAATATGAGCAATTAATTAAATTAAAATTTAAATGTTATACAGGCCCAAGAAAATATACCTCTACATACTGAAGTCAGCTCATAGGGCCACCGGTTAGCATGCCCATCCAGCATATCACTGCTTGAGCCAAAATCTCCCCTTCATTCCTTTCATTGATGGTGACTCATTCCATACACTGCGTCCCCTTTATGTGGTTTTGTTCTCAGCCATGTCCATTTGTGCAAACCAGCTCAGTCAGAGACTACAGTGGCATCCTTGGGAAACAGGATCTTGGGTGGCATTCATGGAAATGTATAGAAGGAGGGAGGTCATCATTCCACCTTCCTCTCTGTGGGTCAGATCCCCATTTGATCATACTCCTTCCTAGACCCCTGGAGGAAGGATCTGGACCCCTGGGATTCTGTCATGGTGAACAGGAGAGGAAGATGCTCAGAGCCAAGAAATGAAAAAGAGTGTCAGGGTCTGTAGATACTGGACTTTGAGAGATAAACCAAAGGGGCCTGAGTGATAAGTTGGCTTTGTAGGGTAGGGTGAATATTTGGAAGTGTTAGGCTGTAGTTCCCTATACACAGGACTTCCATGATCCTTCAGAGATACAGTGTTAAACAGCATGGAGTCATGTATTGAGAAAGTGACTCCGTTATTTAATCCTCTGCCCCTCTCAAGGAAAAGCGTCTTTGGCTGCTATGCCTTGCCTGAGGCTGGGAGTCTTCAGCAGGCAAGATATCCAGGAAGAATTTAATAACACTGTTTTATTTTTATGGCAATTATGTTTTACATATCTACTTATGGCAATTATTATTGGCTTTTACTTTGTGGTGCCATCATAAATGTGTCCCCACTCACGTACCCCTTTGTACCCCTCTCCCCCTGCCGATTAGAATTTACAGTCTTTATTTCTTTCTATTTTTTTATAATGGTAAAGTAGATATAATGTAGAATTTGCCATTTTAACCATTTTTAAGTGTACAATTCAGTGGCATTAATGATATTCATAGTGTTGTGCAACCATCACCACTATTTGTTTCCAAAACATTTTCATCAGCCCAAACAGAAACTCTGTACCCATTAAGCTTTAAACCCCTGTTCCCTCCTCTGTAGCGTGGTAACCACTAACAATTTTTTACGCTTTATGCATTTGCCTATTCTAGATATTTCATGTAAGTGGGATTATATAATATTTGTGTTTTTATGCCTGGCTTCCTTCACTTAGCACAATGTTTTCAAGCTTTATACATCATGGCATGGTATTAGAATGGCATTCCTTTTTATGGCTGAATGATACCCATAGAGAGAGGGGGAGAGAAGGGAGGGGGAGAGAGACAGAGACAGACAGACACACAGATAGATGGACAGAGATAGAGATAGATAGATATCAGGGGTTTAAACCCAGCAGCTCTATGAAAAATCTGCTTCTGTAAAGATTACAGCGTAGGAAGCCCTATGTGGCAGTTTTACTCTGTCATAGAGCGTTGCTGTGACTTGGAATTGACTTGACAGGTTCACAGCAACAGTTCACACCCACACACATATATATGTGTAAAAACCAAAAATAAACAAACTCACTGCCGTTGAGTCGGTTCCGACTCATAGTGACCTCTCCTTGGGTTTCCAAGGTGGTCTCTATGGAAGTAGATTGCTCAATCTTCCTTCCAAGGAGTGGCTGGTGGGTTTGAACCACCAGCCTTCTGGTTAGCAGTCAAATGCCTTAGGCACCATGCCACCAGAACTCCCATATATGTGTAAAGTTTTTAAAATTTAAATAGGAACTGTTTGTTGATTTAAAGAGAAATATTGCTAGAACACAAAGGATATGGACATATCAGAAACCACAAAGGTGATAGGCAAATGTGTGAAGAATGGGAAACACTGGAATAAAGAGAAAGATTTTGGCTCAATCTAAGGAAGAGCTTTCTAATCATCCATGTTGTGCAAGGGTAGAATTGGCTATGTGTGCGCCTGTAGGTGTGCAGAGACAGGACCACCTCTCAGAGGGTATGATGCGAGGAGATTCATGGGTAACGACAGGCTGTGATTGGATGTTTCTCATTTGCTCGGGACCAGGCTTTCCTCAGATTCAAGCCACACGAATATAATCTGGACATCCCTGAGGGCCCTGTGGCTCAGTACTGCCACTTGGCGAGAGAGCTGCAGCTCGCGGCCTTCCTGGAGTTTGTAAGTGGAATGTCTGTCTCCTTTTCTTTGTCAGGCAGGTGGCAGAGCCGACAAAAATAATATTTAGAAGACATGTACCTTACATGATTGTCACATCCATAACTGCCCTGGGTAGTTGGCAGGGCAACTTATGAGTGCATTTTACTGATCAAAAGAATCCTAGCTAACACTTACTGGGAGTCTCAGTGTGGTACATACACTTAAACAGCTTGGCTGCTAACCAGAAGGTTGGAGATTTGAGTCTACCCAGGAGTGCCTTGGCAGAAAGACTTGGTGATCTACTTCTAAACATCAGCCATTGAAACCTTATAGAGCACAGTTCTACTCTGACACATAGGGGGTCACCAGGAGGCAAAATTGACTTGACGGCAACTGTTTTCAACCTTTATTGAGTCTTACTATCGCTGACACTGTGCTAAGCCCTTTATATTCGTAGATCATTTAATCCTCAAATCATGGCTTATGGGGTTGAAACTATTAATAGCCCCATTCCTCAGATGAGGGCTTGAGGCTCAGAGCAGGTGACCTCTGAGATTATATAGGTGGTCAATGGCAAGCTGGGATCTGAGCCCCCAAAGATTTTGCTCTTGACCACCATTCGGTACTTGTTGCACAATAACGATACTAAGAACTGGAACATATTGAATGCTGACTGTGTGCTGGGCACTCTGCTAAGCTCGTTTTATATTCATTGTTCCCATTCTTCAGATGGGAAGGTTGAAGCATAGAGAGGTTAACTAACATGCTAAAGGTCTCAGCTAGCTGGTGGGAGTGGGAGTGGGACTGGAACCCAGGCCTGCCTGCCTCTACAGTGCTTTCTCTCAGCCCCCACCTCCAACCTCCTTCTGTCAAGTCTCTCAAGCTCATCTCTCCCCACAGAAGCAGCGGCTGGAAGGCCTGGTATGGCAGCCACTGTGCAGCCTTGCCAAAGCCCTGGCAGGCCCTCAGAACCTGATTAAGAAACGTCTGGACAAACTGCTAGACTTTGAGCGGGTGGAAGAAAAGCTGTTGGAGGTGGGCAGCATGACCTACGAGGAGGAGGCAACCCGGCACACGTACCAGGCTCTTAACTCTCTGCTAGTGGCTGAGCTCCCACAGTTTAACCAGCTGACCATGCAGTGGCTGGGCCAGATCCTGTGCACATTTGTGGCTCTGCAGCAGGACCTTGCAAAGCAAGTGCTACAGAGAACAGAGGGCAGCTTGGCCCAGGTAAGGTCTCTTAGACTGGGGCATCTCTGGCTAATGGTCGTTCAGGGTCTTGCAGCCTGTTCATCCAGCTGTTTGCAGGGCTGCGATGGAGTGAGATTGGGCCTTCCAAACAGGCCATCAAGTGCGGATGGAGAAGGAGGCAGCAGGGACCTTCTGGATCTCTCTCGTGCTTATTCTTCTTTTGTTAATGGAGTCAGACCCTGAAGCAAGGATAGCACTAGGACTCCAACTGTTTCCAGACTCTGGGACAGAAGCAAAGGAGGTGGAACTATAGCATTTCTGGGTCCGGTCCTTGAGTATGTAGAAGTTGGTAGCAGAGGCAGAAAGTCCCTTGTGCAGTCTGGAGTAAATGTCTCAACCTAGTGTTACTACTACTATTACTACTTCTAGAGCTACCTTCTCTGGAGTGTTTTCTCTGTACCTGTTTGGAGCACCTTCCTCCATGCATTATCTCATGTAATTCTCACCACAATCCTGCAAAGTAGATATTATTATTACTATCCTCATTTCAACAATAAGGAAGCTGATGCATAGAGAAGTTAAGTAGCTTGCCCAAGGCCACACAGCTAATAGTAAGATTTGAACACTGGCAGTTCACCTCCAGAGCATGGGCTCTGAACCACAGTGCTCACAGCTTGTGTTTCTAAGGGGAGATATTGACTGAAACATAAGTTGATTGCAAAGAGTCTTGGGCAAACCTCCAAGCACAAACTCACACTTTGATTTTTGGAATTCTGAAGACAGAGGTTGAGATCTGGACTGCTTGCAGATGTTTTTTTTTTCTCTCCCTCTCTTTCTCTCATGCCATCATTAGAGCTGAGTGACCTATAGGTCTGACCTCAGGAACAATTTAAATACTCTTCATACCATACCCTAGAGGGCTCCTGCATCTATCTCATAGCTTCATGCTGCCTCTTCATTGTCTTAGCTTTCCCCATCCAGTTCTTTGCATGAACATTCCTCTAAAATTCACCTCCCACCTTTCCAGCTCAGAGCCCCACACCAAGCCACAGCCCCTCCCCTGCAGCGCAACCGATCTGAACATGCCTGTTAAGGTTCTCTAGTGCCGCTATAACAGACATACCACCAGTGGATGGTTTTAACAAACAGGATTTTTTTTTCTTACAGTTTAGGAGGCTAGAAGTCTGAGTTCAAAGTACCAACTCTAGGGGCTAGGTGAAGGCCCCTCCACCTTGGGCTCCGGCCCTGCCTCCTGTTCCTGGCCCACTAGAGCTGAAGGCTTTTTTTTTTTAAATTGTGATTTGGGTGAAGGTTTACAGAACAAATTTACTTTCCATACAGTGGTTCACATATACTTTGTCTCATGACATTGAACACAGTTTACCACAATGCAACAGCTCCCCTCCCACTTCCTCACCATAGTTACCTCTTCCCTGTGTCCATCCCTCCATGCACTCCTGCCCCCTGAGCTGTCTCCCTGTGCATAAGCAGCTCTTCTTTCTCCCATGATTGTTCTCTCCAAGGAGTGTATCTACTTGAGGTAAATGTTCAACTCATATGCCTGTCTTTTGTGAGGCTAGAAACCACAGGTGTGGGTTCAATTCCAGATCTGAAGGGCAGCTAGGGGCCATAGTCTCAGTGGTTCCACCAGGCTCTATCAGACCAGCAAACATGGTTCCCCCCCTCCTTTTTTTGTTTTCTCCAAATGATTTTGAGTTTTGTTCCACATTGTTCTTCCTCTTTATCAAGGA
Organism: Orycteropus afer afer; assembly: GCF_000298275.1. Classification (NCBI taxonomy): domain Eukaryota; kingdom Metazoa; phylum Chordata; class Mammalia; order Tubulidentata; family Orycteropodidae; genus Orycteropus; species Orycteropus afer. The sequence continues at coordinate 4,151,104 of NW_006921697.1, forward strand.
TTGGAGGCTTTTTCTGATTCAGGCAGCTACTGGCTGCTGAGGCAGACGAACCCAAGATCAAGAAGTAAAATAGAATAGTCCCAGGATTAGCACACTACACAGCAGGCCACTAGTCCAAGTCCAGGAACAATGCCAAGATTGGCAGGCAACATGGCAAACCAGTGAGATGAAGACTTGGTCAAATGCAGACTCCAGATGTGCCAAAAAGCTTGAGACCCTTATCAAAGTGTCTCCTTGTATACTGGAAGCAGGCCACACCCCAAAGCCAACTAATTAGCTGCTCACAGCAGATTCTGCCATGGAGTTGATTACACCACATTCAATCTCATAATGGGGAAAAACTGTATCCAGCTGCCAGCCACTCAAAACCAGGTCTGGCCAAGTTGACACACAATCTTAACTACTACAATGCCCATGTTTGCTTCATACACGTACTCGCTGTGCCTGCAATGGCCCTTTCCATCCTCTCCCTTGCCTTTCACAGTGTCTGGCACGTGGTAGGAGCTCCCCAAATATGTGATAGATGGATGGGTCTCCATGAGGCCCTCAGAACTCCCCCTCCCCGAAGGGTGAGTTCATTTCTCCACCCTTGATACAGTAACCCTTATGGTATCCTTCTGCTCAGCACTTCCCAGAGCCTGCCTTTGGCTTGGATGATTGGTGAAAGAGCTTCTCCTCCTTGAGGAGACCTGGCACTGTGGCTTTTCCTCTTCTTGACCCTCAGCTTCACTTAATATAGAGTTCAGTCTCACACACTTTGAGTTGAATAGTCCTAAACCATCCTGCAAAAGTAAGCTCTTTTCTGAAGAGCTCCATTCTGGAATGTTCCCTGTGCCTGGAATGTCCCTCCCATCACCCCCATCCCCTGCCCTGGGCTTATCCTTCAGTCCTCTGGTTTCCTCCTTTGTATTTAGGCTAGCATGTGCAGGGCTGGGGAGTGTTATGGGATGCTAGGGGGAGGCCAACTTTACAAAAGCAGGAAATGAGGGCATTCAGATGCCATTTCCTATTTGGTCCTGTAGTATAGGATTTGGAGTCTGTCAGGGGTTAAATACCAGCCTGCCTTGTCTGTGTCTCATGTCCATTTGCCTATGCCAGCCCCTGTGGAGCCTGGGAAAAGCCTACAAGGTAAAAACCCCAATCTGTTTGCATCCTGGGAGTAGAAAGTCTCAATGTCACAACTAAGTGCCTTTGAGTCTGATGAGAAACCAATGAGTTTGGTGACAAGTAGAAATGACACGTCTCTATTAGCTGTGGGGGTCTCACTTGCACTTAGATTGTCTGATGAAAATACAGGAAATTTTTAGCAGAGTCAGGGTCTCAGGACCAAGCATTAGTCAGGGCTCCTTGGGTTACAAGTAACACAAACCCTAACCACACCATCTTATGTATAATAAGAGAATTTATTGACTGGGAGACCCAGAGTGGATCAAGCCTCAGGCACAGCAATATTCAGAACATAATGTTGTTAGGGCTCAGGCTTGCACTCCATCTCCTGGCTCTATTTTCCTCTCTGGGTTCCCTTTATTCTCGGGCAGACTTTTTTTCTGCATGGCAGTGTGGCTATTAACAGCTCCAAGCGTTTACCTTTATGTCTCATCATCCAGAGGAAGAGTGACCCTCTTGTTCTCAACCACCATGTACTTAATCTGATGGGAGTATACCCACTGGCCTTGCTAGTGTCCATTGTCTACCCTTGGACCAACCACTGTGGCAGGAGGAAGGGACGCCATGACCAGCAGTCCAGTCACCAGAGCACCTGCAGGGAACCCCCATAGAGGACCCCATAGGTTCTTCCATGGAGGGACATTTTGTTTTCTTTTTTTAAATTGTAGTGGTAAAATATATATATAACCTAAAATTTGCCCATTCAACATTTTTTCATGTATAGTTCAGTGACTTTAATTACATTAATCATGATGGGCAACCATTACCCGTATCCAGATTACCCATATCACCAGATTTTCCATCACCATTAACAGACATTTCACCAGTTCCTAAACAATGACTCCTCCTTTCTCCCTCCCACCTGCCCCTGGTAACCACTAATAGACTTTGATCTCTATACACTTGCCTACTCTAGATGTTACATATAAGTTGTTGTTGTTGTTATGTGCCGTCGAGTCGGCCCCGACTCATAGCGACCCCTCCTTGGGTTTCCGAGGCAGTATCACTACGGAAGTAGGATTGCCCAACCTTCCTTCCGAGGAGTGGCTGTTGGGTTTGAACTGCCAGCCTTCTGGTTAGCAGTCAAGTGCTTTAGCCACTATGCTACCAGAGCTCCTTACATATAAGTAGGATCATACAATATTGATCCTTTTGTGACTGACTTCCTTAGCATAATGTTTTCAAGGTTCATGGATGTTGTAGTATGTACCAGGACTTCATTTTTCTTTATGGCTGAGTGATATTCCATTGTGTGTATATACTGCATTTTATTTATCCATTCATTTGTTGATGGACATTGAAGCTGTTTCAACTTTTTGGCTGTTGTAAATAATGCTGCAGTGAACATTTGTATACAAGTATCTGTTTGAGTCAAGGGACACTTTCTTGAAGGAAAGTAGGGTAGTAGGCAAACAAAACCAATAAGTGTCCATGACAATAAAGAGCATTTTAACATAGATGAGTCCAATGTATGTACTTCCAAGGTCTCAGTCCCCTCTTTCCCAAAGAAGGCTCTGTTGAGAGTGTCTGTCTCCCACCCAGCTTCCCCACCACCATGTCTCTGAGCCTGACTTCAAGAAGCTTGTGGAAGATGAGCTAGACCAGAACAGTAACCAGCTTCACTCCTTCCGAGAGAACTTCAAGAAAGTGCTGCCACCTCCCACCATACAAGTAAGTGTCTACCCCAAAAACATTGTTCAGTCCTTTACTGCTACTGGGCTGAAGCTTAATTTCCTCTTTCCTTTCTACTTTTTTTTCCCAACATTTCCTGTTAGCCACATGTCTTAGCTTCCTAGTGCTGCTATAACAGCAGTACCACAAGTGGGTGTCTGTAAAGAACAGAAATTTATTTTCTCACAGTTTAGGAGGCTGGAAGTCTGAATTCAGGGCACCAGCTCTAGGGGAAGGCTTTCTTTCTCTGTGGGCTCTGTGGGTAAGTCCTTATCTCTTTTCAGCTTCTGTTCCTGGGTTCCTTGGGGGTCATCATGTGGTATGGCATCTGTCTTTCCTCATCTGCGCTTGCTTGCTTCTGTGCCTAATCTGCCCTTTTATATCTCAAAAGTGATTGGCTTATAGACATATCCTACCCTGCATGACCTCATTACTATAACAAAGAAAACTGTATTCCCAAGTGGGATTATATTCACAAGTACAGGGGTTAGGATTCCATTACCTATTTTGGGGAGGACACAGTTGAGTCTGTAACACCATGGAAATACTTCCTTTTCTCTTTTCCTCTGTTATTTCTCACTGTGAGTGGAGAGTAAAGAGTAGCAGTTGGGGATACACACCCTCATACTTATATACTCTTCATAGCCAAATAAGTGTAAGAACAGAATAGAACTCTTGGGTCAAGAATAAGAAAAGCCAAACGTTTTTATAGCAAGTAAAATGATAATAAGTGGCAAGTGATGTTAACTTCCCCAAACCTGAGCTTCCTCAGTTCATCATCAAAATTATCCTGTTTCCACACCATTTCCAACTGAGCTTGCTTCAAATACCAGCATTTAAGAGAAATAAAAAGTTTGGAAAAGAAGTAATTAATTAATTAATTTTTGCTTTAGTATTTTTTCATTGCAAAGGACAATACTTCAACTGTATAATGGTTTAAAAAGCTTTGGCTCACAAAATGCTTTTTTTTTTAAATTGTTTTTCTCTAAGAGATGAGGAAAAAGTATCTCCAGTATACTTGAAGAGTGTCCCAAGGTAGTATATGTTTAAAAAATATCTGAAGTAGCTGTAGAGAGAAGGAGTTTCCAGAGTATACCAAAATGTAGATTTAAGGAAGCTTGGGGATGTGACCCACCTGTGTGAAGTGAAGGGTCAGGAGACAACCCAAGATTCCTCAGAAAGGTGAAGGGGAAGGAGAGACAAGAGAGACAAGGAGAGGAGCCCAGCAGAACTGGGCATAGAAAAGTAGGCTTTGTGCGTGGCCAGAGTGCAGAGACTGTCAAAGACCACCCGAGACCAATGCCTACTCCAAGCACGGGAGGCTGACTCCTTTTTGGTACACAATGGTATCTACTCCCAGCCTACATTGAGAGCAGTTGTCTAGCAGAGGTCTCATCAAAGGTGTGTTGTGTGCCTGTGACTTAGGGAAAGAAGAGGAGGGTGCAGAAAATACAGAACATCATAGTTGCTCAAACACATCATGGGAAACTTCTTTCTCTTTCTACTTAAAACCAAAGTAACATTCATCTTATTTAAAAAGGACCTATGCATACTGTAGGGAGCTCTGGTGGCATAGTGCCTAAGGCATTTGACTGTAATCCAGAACGCTAGCAGTTCAAACCCACCAGCCACTCCTTGGAAGGAAGATTGGGCAATCTACTTCCATAGTGATACTGCCTTGGAAACCTAAGGAGGGGTTACTATGAGTTGAATTGACTTGATGGCAGTGAGTTTGGTTTGGTTTATGCTTATTCTAGAAAATTAGAAAAGAGGAAACAAATGACAATATACATAACAGCAGTGTGTGTTGCAGGTGGGTTGAAAATTGGTGGGAAGAAACCCACATATCACTGCTGCTGGCCTTCCTCCCCCACACCACACACCTTCTCTAAATTCCTGATCTGTTTGGCTATGGGTGGTGGCACTAATGGTTAAGTGCCTTGGTTACTAACTGAAAAGCTGGCAGTTCAAACCCACACAGTGGCTCCATGGGAGGAAAGACTTGGCAATCTTCTCTGATAAAGAGTACAGCCAAGGAAACCCTATGGGGCATGCTAAAACGGCAAGGAGGCCACATCTTCTGACCTCCTCTAACTGCACAAGAGGAAGACAGAATCACCATCAGTAGCCCAAGGCCTATTCCTGTGAGGCCAGACATGCCGCCTTCCTCCAGCCATTTCACCAACCCTGACACCAACTGTTCCTCCCGCAGCACTCACCACCTTTCTGCTGGGTTTGATAATTCACTGCAGTGGCCACACAGAACTCATAGATTATGGGGTTTATTAGGGAAGCACCAGGCTATAATTCAAGTTCAGGAAAAATGCTCAGTCTCTCTCAGCCCACCGTCACTCAGCCAACAGTCTCTCACAGTTTCTCTTCCAGCAGTGCGTGTTTCTCAGTGTCTCCCTCAGCAATGCATATCTCTTGCGTCTCTTTCTCAGGAACGCATGTCTCTCAGGAGTGCATGTCTCTCAGAAGCATGTGTCTCTCAGGAGTGCGTTTCTTCTCAGTAGTACATCCTTCTCAGCCAGCAGTCAGAGAGACTTCTGCCTCTAGGAGGACTCCTTTTGAGCCTGGCAGAGTGGCCAAACTAACCAGTCATAACATCAGAATTATAAATACCTGAGAGAGAGTGAACATCCCAGGACATTGCTTTATGCCACTCCCAACAGAAATACCCCAGGTGGATGACTTTTATAATCAGGAGCTCCTCAGTTGCTCACAGTAAATTCCACCAAGAAGTTTACAAAGACTTATGGCTAGAAAAGCCATACCAGGTAATTTACTACACTGCAGGGCAGTTGTACTCTTTCATATGGGGTCTCTATGAGTCACAGTCAACTCTATGGCACCTAACAACAACACAGAACCCAGCAGAAGTGAGAGCAGCCCTAGTGCTATCTTTACATGTCTTCCTCTGGGGACCCTACAGGGGAACTGCTGCTCTCTGCACAGATAGGGGCCTGCCAGACAGTAAGAAAGAAGACAAATGTTTGCTCTCCATTGGCGTTTATAGTCAGGCTAACCCCATAGTTCTGAAAAAACTCTCCCCAAAAGTCTCTGCACTTCTGTTTAAGAAACTGTTTAGAGATAGAGGAAATGTCAGGTTCTCTGCCCAGATGTTCCTGAAGGGCACTTCTGCCTAAATCCCACATCTAATACCTACCCACCCAGAGATACCTATATAGGGCAACATATGTTATGGTAGTACATATATAGTAGTATATAAAAATTACACATACACACACACACACACATGTATATATAAAATAATATACAGGAGCTCTGGTAGCGTGGTGCCTAAGGCATTTGACTGCTAACCAGAAGGCTGGTGGTTCAAACCCATCAGCCACTCCTCAGAAGGAAGGTCAGGCAATCTACTTCCATCGTGATACTACCTTGGAAACCCAAGGAGGGGTTGCTATGAGTTGGGTAGGACTTGATGGCAAACAACAACAAATTAATAATATAATATAATATAACATAATATAATATAAAATATAATATGTGTTTTTAGATGCTGTCAAATTGGTTTCAACTCACAGTGACCGCATGTACAGCACAGCTGCTCTTCCCACTTGTGGTATTTGTGTTATAGCAGTACTAGATAACTAAGACAACCCTTCACTAGAATGACCTCATTCACATAAAAAGGAAAACCCTATTTCCAGATAGGATCACATTCACAGTTAGAGGGTCAGGAATTCAACACATGTTTTGGGGAGACACACTTTAGTCATAGCATAGATGGCATTATTCTTGTCTCTAGCCTCTGTTTTCACATGGTCTGTTCTCCTGTATATCTGTGTCTAAATTTCCTCTTAGGAGGACACCAGTCATTGGATTAGGGCCCACCATAATCCACTAATACCTCATCTTGATTTGATTGCATCTGCAAAGACTATTTCCAAATAAGGTTATATTCAAAGGTACTGGGGTTAGGACATCATCATCTCTTTTGGATATACCATTCAACCCATAACAGATACTGTTGTTGTTGTGTGCTGTTAAGTCAATTCTGACTCATAATGAGCCTATAGGACAGAGTAGAACTGTCCCACAGGGTTTTCTAGGCTGTGGTCTTTAGGGGGGAGTCTGGTGGCATAGTGCCTAAGGCATCTGACTGCTAACCAGAAGGCTGGTGGTTCAAACCCATCAGCCACTCCTCGGAAGGAAGGTTGGGCAATCTACTTCCATAGTGATATTGCCTTGGAAACCCAAGGAGGGGTCGCTATGAGTCGGATCCAACTCCATGGCAGTGAGTTTGGTTTGGTTTTTGGTGATCTTTGTAGGAGCTGATCACCAGGTCTTTTCTCCCATGGAGTGGCTCTTGGGTTCAAACTGCTGACCTCTCAATTAACAGCCAAGCTGTTAATCATTGCACCAATAGGGATCCTTATAGCAGTTACTAAGAGTATAATTTCTCATCTGAGTCAACCATCTACTAGTGAGGAAACTATTGCCCCCACTGCAATGGGCTTTTGCTCATGGTCACACAGCTCATAACTGCAGAGGTAGGACCAGGACCAGGACTTCTGTTTCTCAGTATGTGGGTAAACACTGGTGCTGACTTTGAAACCCTAACCCAAGTACTGGTGTCTGTTTCTGTCCCTTCCCTCCCTAGCCACTCCTTCCAGGGGCTGAACGCCAGGTGCAGGGCCTCCTGAGCAAGTATGGCCCTGGGAAGCTGTACCAGGTGACGAGCAACATCAGTGGGACTGGGACTCTGGACCTGACACTGCCACGGGGCCAAATTGTGGCCCTCCTTCAAAACAAGGACACCAAAGGCAACAGCAGCCGCTGGCTGGTGGACACTGGGGGTATGTGTGTGACCTAGCGGACTCCTCCTTTCCTTCTGGGAAACTACCCAACAGAAGCTAGTGGGGATACATGGGCACTCTTGAGGCCAGCATAGGGCTGTGCGAGTTCAGGATGGAGATAAGCTCACATGAAAATGCAGGACTTGGGGCACAGTATAGGGCTTAGTATGACTCAGCAGTGCATGAAATGCCAAAAAGAGGATTTCAGTCTTTCTTTGAAGCATTCATTATCAAGCACCTACTGTGTGTTGAGTGCTGTGCAAGTAAGATGAGGACCCTGCTTTGGGGACCTCACAGACTATTGTGAAGAGATGTATAGGGAGAGAACTTCAACATCACTACAAAATATGGAGGACATAGGCACAGAGAAGGGATACTTGGATCCTGGCTACATTAACAGAAGTCTGATATCCAGAAACTGGAGCTCTGGTAGCACAATGCCTAAGGCATCAGACTGCTAACCAGAAGGTTGGTAGTTCAAACTCACCAGCTGCTCCATGGAAGCAAGACTGGTCTATCTGCTTCTGTAAAGATTTACTACCTCAGAAACCCAATGGGGGTTGCTATGAGTCAGAATCGACTCGATGGCAGTGGGTTTTTATTTTTATTTTTTCAAATCCAGAATGAGGAAGGTGATTATCTTGCCCCAGTGTGGCATAGTGCCTAAGACATTTGACTGTTAACCAGAAGACTGATGGTTCAAATCCACCAGCCACTCCTTGGAAGGAAGGTTGGGCAATCTACTTCTGTAGCAATACCACCTCAGAAACCCAAGGAGGGGTTGCTATGAGTCGGATCTGACTTGATGGCAGTGAGTTTGGTTGTTTTTAGAATGTACTGGCCCTTGGGATGTGCTGCTGCTTGGGTGTGGGTGCCCTAGTGTGGTAGACCTAGAGGCAAGGTGGCACCATGAAGCTAGGAAGAGATGGTTGTGAGGCTCAGCAAAATATCCTCCAAAGTGGGTCATGTGACCCACAAAATGAGTATTAGGATATCCATGGACAGTTTTCCGTACATCAGTAAACACCAAGCCAGTTGTCATTGACTCTGACTTGAGGTGACCCCATGAATCAGAGTAGAACTGTGCACCATGGGGTTTTCAGTGACTGATTTTTTGGAAGTAAATCACCAGACCTTTCTTCCAAGGTGCCTCTGGGTGGACTTGAACTTCCAGTCTTTCAGTTTTCAGCAGGCATGTTAACCATCTGCACCACACAAATCAAAACCAAAACCATTTGCCCTTGAGTTGTTTCCAACTTATGGTGACCATGTGTTTCAGAGTAGAACTGCCTTCCATAGGATTTTCATAGCTGTGACCTTTCAGAAGCAGATTGCCAGGGCTTTCTTCCAAGGTGCCTCTGGGTGATTTCTAACCATCAACTATTCAGTATTAGCCCAGGGCTTAACTGTTTGTGTCACTCAAAGTTGTACTACCCAAAGATTCATTTTCCCCCTGTAGACAGTTTTTATTGTAATTGATACCTTGGTATTTTAATATGTATTAGAATATATATATAACTAATACATAAACTGATCATTTTATTCATATTATCGAATAGTACAAGACTACATTTTCAAAAGTGGGTCCATTAAAAAATTAATTACACAGTGCAAATCAGGCAAAAAACACAGAAGGGCACTCTCATGAGTCAAGTCGGGGAAATAATGGAATGGGGATTCAAGGCAAGTCCCTTGGGGTCAAGAGACTGGGTTTGAATCCCAGTCCTATTGATCTACTAACTACATGATCTTGGGGAAGGTACAGATCCTTTCATTTTATGCTTCAACCATAAAATGGAGATAACAGTACCACCCTCAAGCTGATATGAACACTAGATACTTAAATGCTGGCACCTAGAGCTCCAGTGGCGTGGTGCTTAAGGCATTTGACTGCTAACCAGAAGGCTGGTGGAACCACCAGCCACTACTTGGAAGGAAGATGGGGCAACCTACTTCCATAGAGATACTGCCTCAGAAATGCAAGAAGGGGTCACTATGAGTTGGAATTGACTCAGTGGCAGTAAGTTTGGGTTTTTTTTTGGAGACCAACACTAAATTTTCTATATTAGAAGGATCTAGGGGCACTTGGAAAGGAGAAAACTGTCCTAAGGGGAAGAAAGCCCTTGATGTGAGTCACCACTAAAGGAGAAGGGGGGCCAGTGATGCCAATATCAGAAAAGTAGTCTTCATATCAGTCCAAGGAAGAGTTTTTAGCCTCCTTCAGAGCTGTTCAGAATGGAGTGGGGCTTCTTTTGTGGAGAATGGGCCCCCTGCACCCCTGGAGGTGTGCAAACATAAGTTAGAAACAGTAAGTGCGGGGAAGGAATACATATTGTGAGGTTCATAAAGGACCTTTTTAGATCCTCTTAGGGCTGAGAAGCTATGTTGGCAGTATTTGCATCCTTGACTGCCTCTGCTACTAAAAGGGATGGTGAAGATGGCCCATGGAGGAATAACATTCTACATGTCCCCTAGGACAGCGTGGGTACTTGCCAGCTGGGAAACTGAAGCTGTACCATGTTGTCCCCAGTGAGAAGGAGCACCAGGGTCAGGCGGGACCACATGAAGATTCCCGACATCTAACACCAGAACCCATTTTGGCCCCAGTTTCCTCTGTCCCAACCATGACCCAGGTGAGTCTGGGATGGGGTACGGCATGACTCCCATGACCCCTTGCACTGGGCCTTTGATTTTCCTCCTCTGTCAGGTGTACAATCCTCCTATCTGGAAGACCAGTGTCCTGACCGGGGGTGGTGGTGGTGGTGGTTTGTGCCATCGAATTGATTTTTGACTTATAGTGACCCTGGGAGCTCTGGTAGCATAGTGCCTAAGGCATTTGACTGCTAACCAGAAGGCTGGTGGTTCAAACCCACCAGCCACTCCCTGGAAGGAAGGTTGGGCAATCTACTTCCGTAGTGACACCACTTCAGAAACCCAAGGAGAGGTCGCTATGAGTCGGATCTGACTCCACGGCAATGGTTTTCATTGTTGTTGTTGTTGTTGTTATGTGCTGTCGAGTCAGCCCTGACTCATAGCGACCCCTCCTTGGGTTTCCGAGGCAGTATCACTACGGAAGTAGGATTGCCCAACCTTCCTTCCGAGGAGTGGCTGGTGGGTTTGAACCGCCAGCCTTCTGGTTAGCAGTCAAGTGTCTTAGCCACTATGCTACCAGAGCTCCTTAGTGACCCTATATAGGACAGAGTAGAACTGCCCCATAGGGTTTCCTAGACCAGTTACTCCACAGAAAAAAAATGAGGCAGTCTGCTTTTGTAAAGATTTACAGCCCTGGAAACCCAATGGGGGTCACTATGAGTTTGAATCAACTCGATGACAGTGAGTTTCTTTTGAGTTTAATCTTTATGGGAGTAGATTGCCAGGTCTTTCTTCCTGCTGAGCTGCTGGTGAGTTTGAACTGATGCCCTTTCAGTTAGCAGCTAAGTCCTTAACAATTGCACCACCAGGGATGGGACCAGGAAAAATGGGTCCTGGTACAGATTTCATTGTGGTTTCCCCTGCTGCACCAACAATAAAGGGCTAACCCCTTGCTCTCCCCTCCCCCCACCAACAGCAGAACAAGTGGGATTCTTTGTTCGTTCATTGATTCATTCAGAACTAGCCAGGCACTGTGCTAAATGAGCGATATAATGATGAACAAAAAAATAAATCCTAGTCCTTGCCTTCAAATTTACAATTCTGGGCATGGGGAACACAGTGATTGATAAAATAATCACAGAGATAATTGTTAAGTCTTTGCAGCAATAAGTGCTACAGCCCCAGGTGCAAGAGAGGTTCATGAGTGGTTTTTCTAAGAAGAGTGATGCAGTTTCTCAGATAGGACATTGCATAGGAGTTAATTTGATGAAGGGGCTGTACTGCAGGTGGGAAGAGCTCTCCACAGAGTGGCACAGTACATGCAGAGGCCCAGTGGCAGGAAGGGCAAGGGTTCTGTGAGGAGCTGACAGAAGCAAGTGTGGCTGAGAAAGGGCAAGGGGCCATGTAGAGGAAGATGCTGCTGGAAAGGGGGCAGGGGCCAAGCCGCCAAGGGATGAAGTGCTACTACTTGGATGAAACTTGAACAATATGCTAAATGAAAGAAGCCAATCACAAAGAAATGTATATGTATGGTTCCATTTATATGAAATGTCTGTTGTTGTTATGTGCCCTCAAGTTGGACCCGACTCATAGCGACCCCTCCTTGGGTTTCCGAGGCAGTATCACTACGGAAGTAGATTGCCCCATCTTCCTTCCAAGGAGTGGCTGGTGGGTTTGAACCAGCAGCCCTCTGGTTAGCAGTCCAGTGCCTTAGGCACTAGTAGAGACAAATAAGTAGAGACAGAAAGTAGATGAGTGGTTGCCAGGGGCTGGGAGAGGAGGGAATGAGGAGTGACTGTTAATGGGGATCAGATTTCTTTTGGGGATGATGAAAATGGTCTGGGACTAAATGTAGTAGTAGTTGTGCAACCCTGTGAGCATACTAAAAATGACCAAATTGAAACTTTGAAGGGTAAATTTTATTGTATGTGAATTATTTTTCAGTTTTAAAAAAAGAAAAAAAAGTGATGGGAAGCTATTAAGAGTTTGCTGTTGCAGGCATGGGGTCCTTGATGGGGGAGCATACTCAGTGGGGAGTGTGAGGCTTGGATGAGATAACAGAGCCAGGCTGGACATACTGTGAACCTCGGTGAAGGAGATCACCATCACAACGTGCAGCAGCGGTGAAGGAGGAGCTTCAGAGGTGGTGGATAAGCCAGAGAAGCGACCTAGATAGGGAGCCAGAGGCGGTGAGGACCAGGTGGCTGAGAAGCCTGGAGTGCTCTGCTGGTGGGTGGATGTGGGCAGAAGCCCTGGCCAGCGTGCGCCACACACCTTGGAAGGCTCACAGGGCTGCTTTCTCCTAGTCATTCTCACTCTTTTGGCAGAGGATACACAAGATCATGCCAGAAATCATGGCCACTTCACCAGCCCCAGCCCTACTGGAGAAGGAAATAAGGTGGTCCCTACTGCACAGGCATCAGCCAATGTGGGGGTATCTCTAGGATCCCTCCCCACCCAGGGAGGGGGAGCTAGATTGCCCCACTGCTGCCCACTCTGGGTGCTGTGAGGCTGGAGCACATGCACCCCTGTCCTGCCTTTGCCCATCAGTGGGGAGGAGTAGGGAAATGCAGAACAAAGGGGGAGGGCTGGGGCCCACCTTCAGACAGGAGTTCAGTGTCCTGGGGTCCTGTGAGCTTCAGAATCACCCCAGGGTGCTGCAGAAACTCTTGTGCCTTCACCTCTCACATTGGCACAGCTGTCTGTCTGCCCAAACAATCAGCTGCCTCCTCTTTGTTCATGGGGCTGTCCCAACCCCTCACTCCTTGTTGTTCCTGAGCCTTCATCAGTAGTCATAACAGTAAATGATGAAAGTAATAAAAGCAGTGTGCATTTACCGAGCCCTACTGTGTACCAGGCACTGTGCAAAGCCCTTTACATGGTTTGATTCATTTACTTCCTGTAATTACCTTAAACCACACCAAAGCCAAACTCACTGCCATCGAGTCGATTCCGACTCATAGTGACCCCCTTTGGGTTTTCAAGGCAGTAAATCTTTAGGGAAGTAGATTGCCCAGTCTTCCTTCAGTGGAGCAGCTGGTGGGTTTGAACCACCAACCTTCTGGCTACCAGTGAAATGTCTTAGGCATTGTGCTACCAGAGCTTCTTTATAATTACCTGGAGGGAGAATAGCATTACTTCCATTTTGTAGATGATGAAACCAAGGCTCATAAAAAAAACCCACTGCCACTAAGTCGTTTCTGACTCATAGTGACCCCCACTGGGTTTCTGAGGTGGTAAATCTTTACGGATGTAGATTGCCCAGTCTTCCTTCCGTGGAATGGCTGGTGGGTTTGAACTGCCAGCCTTCTGGTTAACATTCATATGCCTTAGTCACTGCACCACCAGAGCTCCCACTAAGGCTCAAGTGGTTGTTTTTGTTATGTGCCATCAAGTCAGACCTGACTCATAGTGTCCCCTCCTTGGGTTTCTGAGACAGTATCTACTATGAAAGTAGATTGCCCCATCTACCTTCTGAGGAGTGGCTAGTGGGTTTTGAACTGTCAGCCTTCTGGTTAGCAGTCAAGTGCCTTAGGCACTATGCTACCAGAGCTCCTACTAAGGCTCGTAGAGATTCTTTATCAGCCTAATAAAAGTACCCTGCTCCAATTTGTTCTCTAGTTCAATGCCTTTCCTAAACAGTAACCAAATCACCCATTTCTCCTCCAAGCTTAGAAACTGGTCTGGGCGGGTGGAACCCTTAGTTTGGGCTGAGGAGGGCTGTATTCTGCTAGTCATTCCCACTAGGAGGAAAAGTCCTCTGCTCACTGAGATGGCAGTAGTGGGTTGAAAGTCTTCATCCTGAGGTTAGATAGCCTAGGTTCACATTCTGCTGTGTGATTTTGTATCAGTTCCTTGACTTCTCTGAGTTTCAATTCCCTTATCTGAAAAATAGGGCAGATAGAATTAAAGAGTTGTTGTGAAAACCTAAACCAGGTAAAATGGTAGAAGAGTGACTGCCACATAGTAAGTATTAGCTGCAGTAGTAACTGCAGAAGTAGTCCTTGTTAGCACAAAGGATGAACTTGGGAGGTGATGGATAGCCAGCAATGGGATCCAGAATCAAGAATGAGGAATGGGATGAACGACCTCTCTGGGTTGAGTTTGTCTGTCTGCTCACCCTGACCATGTCGGTGTTGCTCCCCATGTGTTTCAGGTGGTGGCAGTGTACCCATTTGTGGCCAGAAGCAGCCATGAAGTGAGTCTGCAGGCAGGCCAACTGGTGACTGTTCTGGAGGCCCAGGACAAGAAGGGGAACCCGGAATGGAGTCTTGTGGATGTGAACGGACAGAGAGGCTATGTGCCCTCTAGCTTCCTGGCCAGAGCCCCAAGCCCAGCTCCATGGGGCTGGAGACTGCCTTCTTAGATGCCCACCTTGGAGCCCAAGTTGCCACAGGGATGGGGGAGGCTCAGAGGCTGTGACCTGGGAGGGAAAGTTTGTGAAAAAAAGGTGTTGGGGGGGAAGAGATCAGGTGAGGTGGGGTGAAGGGCACCCAGAAGGCAGCCAGAAGAGGTGGATGGGCCTTCTAGAGTGCCTGGTATGGGTGGACATGAAAGCGTCTGTAGTATTCCCAGGGCTCCAGCCAGGACTCTTATGTCCACGTAAAGAAATGGTTACAACTTTAGGTCACTACATTCTAGATGGCAGGTCACAGCCGATTGGCCAGAATGTGCATTCAGCTTTTGGCCAGTCTTACCTGTACTACCCCTGTCTAGGCCAGTCCATGGGACTAAGTCATGCAGGTGAATGCTACCTGTCTGCTGTGTGGTTGTAGGAGAAGTGGAGAACTGCCTGGCCTGACAATTCACCTAGATGTGGTTTCCAGATGTGGTGTCCAGAGACACCATAGCTGAGCAGCCATCCATTATTCCTCCATACTAGTCACCTCACCACTGAACCCCTGGGCCCTGTGAAGAGAGAGCTCTGGATTTGTCTATGCAGTGGCAGGGCTTCCAGGAGATATTGTCTAGACCCTGAGTGGGAGCATGATCCAGTCACAGCTCTGGAATGTATGTGGGCAAATGCAGAGGCTGCCCTAGGGAAGAAGGGATTTTCAGGGTGTGTTAGGTGGAGTGCATAAGGCTGTTGGCAGCAGTTGTACATTGTAGTTGTGTTCTCTGGATTAGGGGACCAAGTGACATGCAAATCATAGAGGAAGCTCTGTGAAGTAGGTGATTAAAGGTGTGGTGGGTGGGGGAGTTTCGTTAATGTCTTGATTTCCTGTTTCTGGGTAGAAGGGGAGTCAGGGAGAATCCCAGATCGTCCAGGAGGCCAGTGAGGGCCTGGAGGCAGCAGTTGACATGATGTCCTTGGCTGTGGGAACTTAGACATATGACACAGCCTCAGTTTTTCCACCCATAAAGGCCTAGTTCCCAGGGCTGTGGTAAGAATGACTTGAGGCTAAGGATGTGGAGGCTCCTTGTAAATTTTCAGTGTGATAATAGTGTCAATTACCATTGGTAGCAGGTGGCAGTGGCAGTGGTCTCAGGTTGATCCTAGCCATCAGCTGGCCCAGGCTGGCACTCCCATTCCCTTGCCCACAGCAGACATTTTTAATCAACATGGCGTTCTTTTCCATAAACCCTGGTTCTACCTCAGGATCCTTCTCAGTACATTATGCTAGATAGCCCATCTCTTGAACTCAACTGAGATCAAACCTACTGTCCATCCCTTTTTAGAAACTAGAAATTGAAGTCTCTGAAAACAGTTCCTGTTCAGGGAAGGCTGACCCATTGGGGCCCTTTTGGGTGCTGTCCCTGGAAGAGCCTCATCTCTAGGTTGTTGCTTTGGACTAAAAGTTACTGCAAGATTCACAGATGGGAGAAAGGTGATCCCATGTGATCTTAATACAAATGACAAAGTTTGAAACCAACCCACGTTAGAGTGTATGTCAAAACAGGTGGCAGTTAAGATTTGTTTCCAAGGTTATCACTGTGTTATTATAACTGCAGTGCCTAAAGCTGTTAGCTCTGGTTTTTGAAGGGCTTTTAAGAATCATATACATGTCTGTGTCAGATAGTAAGTAACTTCCCTCCTCTGGGCTTGTTAAAGCATGAATTCTCAGCATAATGCAAGAGAAACCCAGTCCCTTTCTCTACAAATGGTTTCTTCTTCTTTTTCTTTCCTGCTCAGATTTTTTACAAAGATAGGAAGCATACTGGAGCAGATAATATAATAGAAGACCCATTTGTTCCACAAACACTGATAGCCTACTGTGTGTTGTCACTGTGATGGGCTCTAGCACGATGTGGTCTTCAACTTAGCTGCTTACTGCAGTTACACTAGTGAAACTAGCGACTGGGTCAGGATCCCACCCTTGAGATCCTGATGTAGTGGTCTGGTGTATGGCCCGGGCTGTACAAACTCAGAAGTTCGCACCTCTGACCATACCACAGGTATTTCCAGTATATGGTCAGAGGTGCGAACTTCTGCCCTAGAGATGCAGCAGTGGAAGAGAGACTTGTGCTCAGAGACATCCGTGAGCTCTGAATGTGCATGTGCCCTGTTTGAGCTTTGTACTAGATGTTTCAGGAGGCCCCTGCTGAACAGGCAGCTTTAGAGATGGTTTGAAAAAGGACAGCTATTCTGTCAGGTCCCAGAATGTATATTTATTAAGTGCCATTAAAAGGGACCAGAATGAAAATTGGCTGTTCTTGTAGGCATAAGGGAGAGAACTAAAATATACTTGGAACCAAGTCTGTCTCATGAAGGGAAAATAAAAATGTATTCAGTAGCACATGGGTTATGGTTTCTCATAGACTAGGAGGTGAGATTAAAAACCACTGAAGGGTGAGAAAATGCATATTGAGAAGATGGAGAATGGCCTGAATTTTCTCCAGGGGACTCTCTGTAATTTGCCTTTTTTTTTTTCCCAAATGCCTAGAACCATTGCACTGTGTCTTATTTATTTCACTGTTGGGCTGTCACATACTAAACTTGTGAAGATATTTGCCTATGAATCGAACAAAACATCCAGACATTGAAGATTGATTCACAAGGGTACCTCTTGCTCCTTGCGATGGAGTGAGATCTCTTTAACTCTTTGGGCCCCAGCCCAGTGTGGGACGTGAGAACAAGATTGCAATATCAAAGGAAAGATGAATGAATTCTTGGTGAATATGATGAGCACTGTCTTGGTGAGTAGCTGATGTGAATTGCTGGAAATAAAGAATTTCATAGATGAAAATGTCTCTGAGATTTGTATGACTCTAACAGGAGGTACAGTGGTTAGAGCATTTGGCTGCTAACCAGAAGGTCAACATTTCTAATGTACCAGCTGCTTTGTGGAAGAAAGATGTGGCAATCTGCTTTCATAAAGATTTACAGCCTTGGAAACCTTGAGGGACTTTCCTATAGGGTCCGCTATGAGTTGGAACCGACTTGATGACAGCAGTTTGTTTTTCCGGTTTAACAATTGGCTAGTTGGATGCTTCAGTGTGCCATTTATTCATTGAACACTTGCTGTGTTTTGGTTACTTCATGCCACTATAACAGAAATACCACAGGTGGATGCCTTTAACAAACAGAAGTTTATTTTCTTAGAAGCTTGGAGGCTTGCCAAAGGGGCAGGGAGGCCACATCTTCTGACCTCCTCTAACCACACAAGAGGAAGACAGAATCACTGACATCAATAGCCCAAGGCCTATTCCTGCAAGGCCAGTCATGCTGCCTCCCTCCAGCCCTTGCACCAACCTTCCTCCTGCAACACCCACCACTTCTCTGCTAGGTTCGATAATTCGCTGCAGTGGCCACACACAACTCACAGATTATGGGCTTTATTAGGGAAGCACCAGGCTACAATTCAAGTTCAGGAACTACACTCAGTCTCTCTCAGCCTGCCATCTCTCAGCCAACAGTCTCTCTCAGTCTCCCAGCAGCATGTGTCTCTCGGTGTCTCTTTCTCAGCAGTGTGTGTCTCTCGGTGTCTCTTTCTCAGCAGCGCATATCTCTCAGTGTCTCTTTCTCAGCAGCGCATGTCTCTCAGGAGTGTGTTTCTCTCAGCAACATGTCTTTCTTAGCCAGCAGTCAGAGAGAGACTTCTTCTGCCTCTAGGAGGGCTCCTTTTGAGCCTGGCAGAGTGGCTAAACTAACCAATCATAACATCAGAATTATAAACACCTGAGAGAGAGTGAACTTTCCAGAACATTGCTTTGTGCCACTCACAACAGAAATACCCCAGATGGATAACTTTAACAATCAGGAGTTCCTCAGTTGCTCATGGCAAATTCCACCATGGAGTTTACAAAGACTTATGGCTAGAAAAGCCATACCAGGTAATTTACTACACCACAAGACTAGAAGTCCAAATTCAAAGTGTCAAACTCTAGGGGCTGGGTAAAAGCCCCTTGACCTTGGGCTTCAGCTCTGTCTCTTGCTTTGGGCTCACTGGAGCTGGAGGCATCTCTTAACTCAGGCAGCTGCTAACTGCTGAGGCTGATAAACTCAAGGTTGACAAGTATAATAGCACAGTCCCAAAATTATCAAACTACATGACAGGCCACTAATTCAAGTCCATTAACAGTCCCAAGATTGGCAGACAACATGGCAAGCGAAGACTTGGCTACATGTAGGATTCAAGCATACCAAAAGCTGGGGACCTTCCTCAAAGCTGTTGCTTATATACTGGAAGCAGACCACATCCCTAAGGCAGCTACTCAGCTGCTCCAGTAGATTCTACCATGGTGTTGATCACCAGTCTCACCATGGGAAATAACTATGTCTAGCTGCTCAGCCACTCAATCAGGCCTAGCCAAATTGACACATAACCTTAAGTACCACACTATATACATAAAAGGCAATTTCTTTCTTGTATTCATTCAACAACTGTCCACTGCATGCCCCTGATGCCTCCAGGAGCTGGCCTTTGCTTCTGGGGAACAGTGAGAAATCAGACAGATCGAGTCCTTGTTCTCCCAGAGCCCATACTCTGGTGGGGGAACAGACAAGGCAACAGTTTCATACAGTGTAAGTGTTAGGATGGTGGCAGTAGTGGTTCAGTAGTAGATTTCTCACCTTCCATCTAGAAGACCTGGATTTGAGTCCCTGCCAGTACACCTCAAGTGTAGCTACCATCGTCTGTCAGTAGAGACTTGAGTGTTGCTGTGATACGGAACAGGTTTTGGCGGAACTTCCAGACTAAGACCAGGAAGAAAGGCCTGGCAGTCTACTGAAAATAGCCAACGAAAAGCCTACATGTTATTTGTCATTTTGTTTTAGTTTGTGGAAGTCATATATATATTTATTAGATTCTTAATGTATATAATGGTTTCCAAAGATAGTCTCGGTCGGTAGCTTTTCTTTTCACTTTTTTGGTAAAGTGTTTTGATGAACAAAAGTTTTAAATTTTTATGAGGCCCTATGTATTTACTTTGCCTTTTGCTGTTTGTGTTTTTGTTACTATATTAGATAATCCATTGTTAAAAGTTAGGCCCAACAGTGTTGCCCCTGCATTTGCTTCTAAGAATTTTATAGCTGTAATTTGAACATTTAGGTCCTTAATCCATTTTGAATTTGTTTATATGTATGGCGTGAGGCATGAATCCTGCTTCATTTTTCTGCATGTGGAAATCAAATGTTTCCACCATTTATTGAAAAGACTCCTCTTTCCCTATTGAATGGAATGCTTGTCAAAAATCAATTGAGCACAGATGTATGGGTTTATTTCTTGACTCTCAAATCTATTCCATTGGTCTGTGTGTCTCTTGTTATGCCAGTAACAGGCTGTTTTGGTCACTGTAGCTGTAGAATATGTTTTAAAACTTTGACAACAACAAAAAAGACGAATAACTCAACCACAAAATAAGCAAAGTGCTTAACTAGACATTTCACCAAAGAGGACATTCAAATGGCCACCAAACAGAAAGGATTTTCAATATCATTAGCCATCATAGATAGCAAATCAAAACCACAGTGAGATACCATTTCACTCCCACTATGATAATGGATAGCATAGTGCCTAAGGCACTTGACTGCTAACCAGAAGGCTGGTGGTTCAAACCCACCAGCCACTCCTCGGAAGGAAGGTTGGCATTCCTACTTCTGTAGTGATACTGCCTCGGAAACCCAAGGAGGGGTCGCTATGAGTCGAGGCCGACTCAATGGCAAATAACAACAACAACAACAACGATAATGGATAAGATTTAAAAAAAAAAAAAAAATCAGAAAATAACAAATGTTGGTGAAGATGTGGGGAAATTGAAACCTTATCCATTGCTGGTGGCAATGCAAAATGGTACAGCCATTGTGGAAACCAGTGTGGTGATTCCTCAAGAAACTAAAAATAGAACTACCATAAGGGCCAGCAATTCCACTCCTAGATATATACCCAAAAGACTTGAAAGCAGAGATTCAAACAGACTTGTCCACCAGTGTTCATTGCAGCAGTATTCATAGTAGCTGAAAGGTGGAAACAACTCAAATGTCTATCAGCAGATGAATAGATAAACAAAATATGGTACACACATACATCTGGATAAATATGGATAGAACTTGAAGACGTTATGCTGAGTGAAATAAGTCAATCACAAAAGGACAAATACTGTAGAACCTCACTTACATTTAAAAAAAAAAAAAAAAGGCAAATATATAGAGCACAAAGTTTAGGGCCGGGAAGGAGCAGGAAAGAGAGTTAATGATGTTGAAAAAATTGCATTTTATTAAGGGTAGGGTTGCACAGCCAATTACTGTAATTGCTGTCAATAAGTTGTACTCCTGTAAAAAGTTGAACTGGCAAAAGTTATGTGATGGACATTTACACCAATGAGCAAAAAAAAAAAAAAAAAAAAAAGCAGCTGCTAAAACTGCTTATGTACAACCAGAAACCTCATGGAATTTAGTTCTTGGTTTAGAGGTTTAGGGTCAAGGTTTCATGGGCCATCCCAGTTAATTGACCTAATAATAATGCTTAGTTGCTTTTGTTCTACCCCCTAGTTTGTTGGATTGTACCTGGGGGTCTTAAAAGCTTACAAGCAGTCGTCCAGTGCATGACAACTGGTCTCTATTCACCTGGAGCAATAGGAAGGAGAGTTAGAAATAGAAAGAGGATATGGAATGTGTGACTGATGACCTCATGCCTCCTTTGCCATGAGACCCAAAGAACTGGATGGTGCTAGCTGCCATTACTGAACCTTTGGATCAAAGATTCTGTAGAAGAATCCTGATCAAAAGAGTGAAAATACAGAACAGAATTTCAAATTCTAATGAACTCCAGGGGGTTTGTGCTTAGTCACCGGGAGCGAGGTAAGCACGGGCGGGCTTGTGCTTACTCACTGATCTGCACTGAACACTTTCCCTTGTTACCCCCCGAGAGGGACCAGGTCTTCGGGAGCAAGGTAAGCACGGGCGTAGCACAGAGTAGCAGGCCGGAAGAGCAGGAGGAAGGGTTGGAACCTAGGAAGCCAAAGAGAAGAGTGATCAGCCAGGAGGCAGTTTAAGCATAGG
>NW_006921697.1:4175852-4181266 GCF_000298275.1 Orycteropus afer afer
CTGGCGCGGGATCGGGCAGTGTTTCGTTCTGCTGTGCATGGGGTCGCTATGAGTCGGAAACGACTCGACGGCACTTAACAACAACAACAACAACAACAATGAACTCCAGTCTTTCTGGAGCCATAGGGGCTATATAGACCCCTGAAACTCTTACCCTGAGAAATTTTTAAAACTTAAACCAAAAATAACCCCTGACATCTTCTTAAAATCAAACAATTGTTTAGCTTAGCTAGTAAAAAATGGCTGCTTTAAGAGTTATGCTCTCTTAAGAACTATATGGAGATCAAAGTGACAACAGCAACTCGAAAGATTAGGTAGGTACCTTAGGTAGCAGTGAATTTGTATTGTTAACAGAGGAGGAGCAATCAAAAAAGGAATGTGTGGATGGTTGCAGAACTTGAAAAATGTAACCAATGTCACTGAATTGTACATGTGGAAACAATTGGATTGGTGTACATTTTGTTGTGTATATTCTCAATAACAGCAACAAAATAAAATAAAAAACCAAGCAAACAAATAAGCAAGCTCTATGTGCATGGGGTCACCATGATTCATGGCCTGACACGATGACAGCTAACAACAAGTATTAGGTAGGACACAAAGCCCTGGGGAGAGGCCAGACCCTGACCCCAACCTGGCAGCCACATGAGGCTTCCTGGAGGAAGTGATGTTCAAGCTGAGGCCTGATGGCTGGCTGGGGTCAGGTGATGGTAACAAGAAGGATACATGCAAAGGCCCAGAAATGAGAGCAAGCCCAGCATGTCAAGGGGGGTGTGAGGATGGGTGTGTGCAGTGAGCAATGAGTTAGAAAGGACAGCATGGTAAATAAGGAGCTTTGGATTTTATTCTGAGGGCCATGGGAGCTACTTAAGAGTTTGAAGCAGAGGAGTAACGTGATCAGGTGGTAGTTTAGGAAGATCACCAAACTCTGGCTGCATGTCTGCTGTGCCCACAGGTGAATGCATGGTCCACCAGAGCAAGAAACACTGATTCATCCCAGCATCTCCCTACCCATCTGGCATAATGCCAGTGGTGGTTAGTTTTATGGGGCAGCTTGGCTCAGCTATGGTGCCCAGTTGTTTGACCAAACACTAGTCTAGACTCTGGCATCAAGTAATTATTTGTGATGAAATCAGTGGGTCTTTAAATAAAGCAGATTAGGTCCCTAGGTGGCACAAATGGTTTCCACTCAACTGCTAACCGAAAGGTTGGTGGTGTGAACCCACACAGCAGTGCCATGGAATAGACCTGGGAACCTGCTTCTGTAATGAGTACATCCAAGAAAACCATTCTACTCGGTAATACGTGGGGTTGCTATGAGTCAGAATCCACCTGATGACAACTAACAAAAACAAAAACAACAATGTGAATGGACTTTAACCAATCATTTGAACCCTGCAAGCAAAAAGAGAGTTTACCCCTAGGGTTTAATCTGCCTCAGGACTATTACAAATAGACTTGTTGCCAGAACTTTTCACTCTTCTCATCACTTGACCTATGAATTTGGGGACACAAGCTGCAGGAGTATCCAGCCTGTCACCTGGTATATGGGTATTATTGGACTTAACCAGCCCCCTACAACGGCATGAGCCAATTCCTTAAAATAAATCTCTCTCTCTATGTATGTGTATATTATATATACACACACATACATATATATGTGTATGTATATATACTATACACTGCATATATATGTGCAGTATATAGAGCCCTAGAGACACAATGGTTAAGTGCTCGGCTATTCACCAAAAGATCCGTGGTTCAAATCTACCAGCTGCTTTGCAGGAGAAGCATTCTGCTGCCATAAAGATTACAGCCTAGGAAACTCTATGGGGGCAGTTCTACTTATTATTGTCATATAAGGTTGCTATGAGTTGGAATCAACTTGACATCACACAACAACAGCAACATATGTATAGGAGTATTTTGAAAATTTGCTTTATGTCACTTGGCTTTTACAAAAGACCTACATTAGTATCTGTTTTTGCTAACAGATACTTTCACTTTTATGAAAAAAAAGACAGCAGAACTAGCAGATATGTGTTTTGCACTGAGAAGTTACAGAGGCAGTGCACTGCCCAGCAGCGACAGGGACGTCGCCAAACTCCTTCCCCGGGAACTACACTCAGCATCTCAGCATCAAGCCATCATAGCTTTGGACTGTGTCTGTTAACACTCTATGTTAGCGTTAGTTCAGGTTTTTATGCATTATTTGGTAGATTATTTTGGGGGTCTGGGAACGCTCAAAAATTCCTTCCATGTAAATTAATGGTAATTGCTTGTTTGCTTTTCAAACCATTTCAGGTTATGAGAGGTTTCATAGGAATGTTCTACTTTCGGATAGTGGGGAAAAACAGTATATATATAAAACCAGCTGCTATGGACTCATTGCCAACTCATCGTGACCCCATGTATGTTAGTGTGCTCCATAGGGTTTTCAGTGGCTAATTTTTTGGAAGTAGATCAGCAGGCCTTTCTTCTGTGGTGGTGTGAAAAGTGGCCAACACTTGGCCTTAGAAAACCTGAGTGCAAGGCCTAGTTCACCATATACAAGTAGAAAACTCACTTAAGGATTCCTTATGTGAAGAAGTTCGATGAGAGCCTCCAGCCTGTCCTGACCTCCCCACTCAGCCCCTAACATACTCAAGGTAGATTTCTGGCTTATCTCAAGGGGCCCCTGAGCTGGCTCCACCAGGACCTAACTGCAAGAATGGATGTATTTTCAGGGCCTGTTGTGGTAATAAAGCAGAGCCTAAAATGTCCCAAACTGAGAATCAGGAAAGAACTGGATTCAATTCCTGGAAACATTCTGAGGAGCTGTGATTCTAAACAATCCATTCACTTAAAATCGCTCTTCTGTTTTCTGATTGGTAATTTCTGGACCTAACTTTCCTATTTTATCACTGTAAAATGGGTAAGACAATTCCTGTTCTCATAAGGTAGGTGAGAGAATTAAGTGAGATATCAGTGCATGGTCATAGATCTTACCAACAATGTGCAATTAGAAGACTTGTGTACTAAGACCACCAGGTGGCAGCAGGGCACTATCAGTCAGCTGAGAGGAGGGTGGGAAGTGCCATTGGGATCAATCAGAAATGCCCATGGTGTTGGGCAGGTGGCACAAATGAGAGAAGGAGCCAGGTGACAGATGTTAGGGAGTGGTGGGGACTGTGTTGGACTAGAGCATACCTGCTCAGTCTAAAGGAACCACAGCTTTGTGGCTCCAACCAATTATTGATACATCAAAATAGGGGCCTAATAGTGCCAGATATTCTGATTTCTCAAGAGAAATTAGAAACCAGGTGTGGTAGTTAAGGTTATGCGTCAGCTTGACTGGGCCTGGTTTTGAGTGGCTGGGCAGCTGGATGTAGTTATTCCCCATGATGAGACTGGTAATCCACTCCATGGTGGAATCTACTGGAGCAGCTGGGTAGCAGCTGCCATAGGGATATGGGCTGCTTCCAGTATATAAGGAGAAGCTTTGAGAAAGATCTCTGAGCTTTTTTTTTTTTTGCATGCTTGGATCCTGTATTTAGCTGAGCCATCGTTCAGCAGCCTGTCATGTTGCCTGCCAATCCTGGCACTATTTCTGGACTTGAACTAGTGGCCTGCTGTGTTACTTGTTAATCTTGGGACTGTGCCATTTTACTTGTCAACCTTGGGTTTGTCAGCCTCAGCAGCCAGCAGCTGCCTGAGTTAAGAGTCACCTCCAGCTCCAGTGGGCTGGGAACAAGAGGCAGAGCTGAAGCCCAATGTGGAAGGGCCTTCACCCAGCCTCTTGAGCTGGCACTTTGAATTCAAACTTCAGCCTCCTAAACTGTAAAAGAATAAATCCCTGTTTGTTAAAGCCATCTGCTTTGGTATTTTTATTATAGCAGCACTGTTGTTGTTGTTGTTAGGTGCTGTCAAGTCACCTCCAATTCATAGCAACCCTATGCACAACAGAATGAAACACTGCCTGATCCTGGCCAGCTTCACTGTCTTTGCTATGCCTGAGCTCATTGTTGCAGCCACTGGGTCAATCCATCTCATTGTGGGCCTTCCCCCTTTTCATCGACCCTCCACTTTACCAAGCATGATACCCTTCTCCAGGGAATGGTCCCTTCTGACAACATGACCAAAATAGGTGAGACAGTCTGGCCATTCTCCCTTCTTCCAGGATATATTTGTTAGTTCTTTTAGCAGTCCACAGTACTTTCAGCATTCTTCGCCAACACCACAACTCAAAAGCATCAACTCTTCTTCAGTCTTCCTTATTCACTGTCCAGCTCTCACATATATATGAGGTGATTGAAAATACCATGGCTTTGGTTAGGCACACCTTATTCTTCAAGGAGACATCTTTACTCTTCAGCACTTGAAAGGTCTTTTGCAGCAGATTTACCCAATGCAATTCATTGTCTGATGTCTTGACTGCTGCTTCCATTGGTGTTGATTGTAGAACCAAGTAATACGAAGTCTTTAACAACTTGAAACTTTTCTCCATTTATCATGATGATGCTTATTGGTCCAGTTGTGAGGACTTTGGTTTTCCTTATGTTGAGTTGTAATCCATACTACAGACTGCAGTCTTTAATCTTCATCAGTAAGTGCTTCAAGTTATCCTCACTTTCAGCAAGCAAAGTTGTGTCGTCTGTGTATCATAGATTGTTAATGATTCTTCCTCCAATCCTGATGCCACGTTCTTCTTCATATAGTCCAGCTTCTCGGATCATTTGCTCAGCATACAAATTGAACAAGTAAGGGGAAAGGATACAACCTTGATGCACTCCTTTCCTGATTTTAAACCATGTAGTGTCCCCTTATTCCATTTGAACGACAGCCTCCTGGTCTATGTACAGGTTCCCCATGAACACAATTAAGTGTTCTGGAATTTCCATTCTTCTCAATGTTTTCCATAACTTGTTACGATCCACACAATTGAATGCTTTTGCATAGTCAAAAAAAATGCAAATATACATCTTTCTGGTATTCTTTGCTTTCAGCCAGGATCCATCTGATATTAGCAATGATATCCTTTGTTCCATGTCCTCTTCTGAATCCAGCTTGTGTTTCTGGAAGTTCTCTGTTAATATACTGCTGCAACCATTCTTGAATTATCTTCAGTAAGATTTTACTTGTGTGTGATATTAATGATATTGTTCAATTATTTCCACAATCCATGGGATCACCTTTCTTTGGAATGAGTACAAACATGGATCTCTTCCAGTCAGTTGGCTAGGAAACTGTCTTCCAAATCTCTTGGCATAGCCAAGTGAGTGCCTCCAGTGCAGTATCTATTTGTTGAAACATCTCACTATCTATCTAACAGTAGTCCCTCCCCTCCCCTCCCACCCCTGGTAACCAACAAAGAAAATTTCCTTCTATAGATAAACCTTTCCTTAACTTTTACAATAACGGACTAATACAATATT
>NW_006921697.1:4183926-4203907 GCF_000298275.1 Orycteropus afer afer
CCAGTAATGTGAGACCTCCTACTTTGTTTTTCTTCTTCAGTAGTGCTTTGCTTATCTGAGGTCTCTTTCCTTTCCATATAAAGTTAGTGATTGGTTTTTGTTGAAACATCTCAATGGGTTTTCTGTCAATTCCTGGAGCCTTGTTTTTCACCAATTCCTTCAGTGCAGCTTTGACTTCTTCCTTCAGTACCATTGGTTCTTGGTCATATGCCACCTCCTGAAATGGATGTACATCGACCAATGGTACATGTGCACTTTTTGGTACAGCGACTCTGTGGTTCCAGAGAACCAAACACCAGGGTTTTTTGTTTATTTATTTGTTTTTATTTTTTGATATGAAATCTGTGTGGCAGTTGTGTGATCCCAAACAGGCCCCTTCTTTGCATCTTCTGTTTGGGTGTGGGTGGCCTGTCCCAGATAGAGCATCTCCTCCAAAGGGTTAGTTTCCTTCCTTCATACTTCCTGGGAAATGCTTTTATGCATCCCTTCTTTACTCAGCCACATTCTTGGAGCTGGCTCAGGACTGGGTGGTATTTCATTCTGCTGTGCATAGGGTCACTATGAGTTGGAAACGACTCGATGGCACTTAACAACAACAACAACTTTACGCAGGACACCACTGGGCATTAATTTCCCTTCTTTATATCTATGGGGAATATTTTTTCCTTATATGTTAGTTTTACTGTTGTTATTATTGTTTTCCAACTTTCATCAGATTGTGGACCATATTTTATGACCCTAGTGAGGGTACCTGAAATTATCTGTCTCATAAGGTTCTTTTGAGAATTGAATTAAATGCTGATGTAGGTGGCACAGAACATGGTTTATACTGTGAAAAGAGAACAAAAACTAGTTGCCATTGAGTCTACTCCTACTCATGGTGGCTCCCTGTGTGTCAGAGTAGAACTGTGCTCTGTAGGGTCTTTAATGTCTGGGATTTTTTTTTTTTTTTAGTTGATTGCCAGGCCTTTCTTCTGAGGCACCCTTGAGTGGACTCGACCTCTAACTTTCCTGTTAGCAGTTGAGTGTGCTCACCATTTGCAGCATCCAGAGACTCTTGCTCATACTTAGTGCTCAACAAACATGTTGTTGTTGTAGATGCCAGCGAGTTGGTGACCCTATATACAACAGACTGAAACACTGCCTGGTCCTGCGCCATCCTCACAATCTTTGTTATGCTTGAGTCCATCGTTGCAGCCACTGTGTCAATCCATTTCTGAGGATCTTCCCCTTTTTCACTGGCCCTCTACTTTACCAAGCACGATATCCTTCTACAGGGACTGATTCTTTCTGACACCATGACCCAAGTATGTGAGATGAAGTCTGGCCATTCTCATTTCTAAGGAGCATTCTGGCTATACTTCTTCTGAGACAGATTTGTTTGTTCTTCTGGCAATCCACAGTATTTTCAATGTTCTTTACCAGCACCACAATTCAAGTGCATCAATTCTTCTGCAGTCTTCCTTATTCATTGTCCAGCTTTCATATGCATATGAAGTTATTGAAAATACCATGGCTTGGGTCAGGCACACCTTAGTTTTCAAAGTGATATCTTTGCTCTTTAACACTTTAAAGAGGTATTTTGCATCCGATTTTCCCAGTGCAATATATCATCTGATTTTTTGACTGCTGCTTCCATGGGCATTGATTATGAATCCAAGTGAAATGAAGTCCTTAACAACTTCAGTCTTTTCTCCATTTATCGTGATGTTACAATAAACATAGTGATCATTATTATGGAGTACTTCAGGAAAGATGGCATGATGTTTGGAGGAAGGTTTGCAAGGCCTGGCCCACTGCCCTAGATAGAGGTCTGGGCTCCTGAGGGCCTGCCTGGGGTTGGGCACAACTCTTCCCTCAGAGGCAGCTGTCCTCTCATCACACCCCAAAGGCATTCCTGGGCCTTTACCTCATCTGCCATCCCTGGTGCTGTCAGATCAGGGTGGGCAGGTTTCCCTGCAGGCGAAATCTTACAGACATACATGCCCAGATCTTCTCTTGCCTCTATCCAGCTTTGGGGCTTTCCACTGTCCACTGCACTCAGACAAGATGAGCAGAAATCAGGCTTTAATCAAGCCCACTTGATTGTGCTGGAGCAGTTCCTCTGGTCATAGGCTTAGTGTCCCTTATAGTGAGGTGTGCCCTGTTAGGGTCTTAGGAGACTCTGGGCTTTGGGGCCCAGAGTTCCTCACTGAAATTTCCAGGAACAAATTAGGGAGAGAAGAGAAGAGGGACCAAGTTTGTCCTCTTAAGTTTTGACTTATGATTAATTTTGAAGCACCAGCTGCTGCTGTTCAGTAAGACATCAAGTCTTAGGAAGTCCCCTGCTTTCAAGACATCTCAGGTCTTTTTGGCATCCCCACTGTTTTGATTACCTAGTGCCACTCTGATAGGAATATACCACAAATGGAATGGTTTTAACAAACAGGAGTTTATTCTTACAATTTTTGGAGGCTACAAGTCCAAGTTCCAAGTGCCAGGCTCTGGGGGCTGTGTAAAAGCCCCTCGACCTTGGGCTTCAGGTCTGCCTCTTGCTCCCAGCCCACTGAAGCTAGAGGCATCTCTTCACTTAGGCTTCTACTGGCTGCTGAGGCTAACAAGCCAAGGTCAACAAATAAAATTGTACAGTCCCGATGTTACCAAACCACATGGCAGGCCATTGATTCAAGTCCATTGAAAGTCCCAAGATCGGCAGAGAGTGGCAGGCTGCTGAAAAACAGCTTAGCTACATGCAGGGTTCAAGCGTGCCATAAGCTAGAGACCATTCTCAAAGCTGCTACAGGAAGCAGACCACATTCCTAAAGCAGCTACTCAGCTGCTTGTGGTAGATGCCACCATGGAGCTGATAGCTAGTCTCATCATGGGAAATAACTACCACCAGCTGCCAGCCACTCAACCAGGCCCAGCCAAGCTGACATACAACCTTAACTACCACACCCATCGTGGGCCAGCTTGCCCTGTCAGTGGACCTCAGGGTCTGGGCATCCTTGGGTTGGTGAATGGAAACAGAGCTCTAAACAGTGGCAGCAAGTTTGGGATATCCCTGGACCCTGGGCAGATTGGGGTTACAACTACCTTTCCTGACCAGCCCTTATCTCCAGAGGTTGGTTATTTTCTGGCTTGTTCTCACATTCATCTCCTGCCCTGCTCTACTCTGTATCGCAGGGAATTCTAGTTCCCAGGCTCCTTTGTTCTTTGGTTTCCTGGTAGGTTTGGCCAAGAGAAGGCACTGGCAGGTGGGAAGGAGGGAAAAATCAAGCTATTTGCTCTTCTCTTGCTGATTCAGGCAGCATCTCTGGCAGTGGCTGGGTCTCCTGCATGCTGCTCGCTCCCACTGGACAGCATCCCCACCTCATGTGCCCAGGTTGGACAGGCCTGGCTATATTTCCATATCCATTAGGTGGCCCAGACCCTGGATGCCAGTAACATTGTTTCTTCCCTATGTGCCTTTCCCCTTGCATGATAGTGTGCTTTTGCTGTTGCTAATCTCTAGGGGTGCTCCTCAGATCTTCTTTCGCTTGTAAAACCTACTCCCTGTATTAAATTCCTTCTGTTCAAAATGCAGAGAGTGGTTTCTGTTTCCTGACTAGCCAGCTGGGGGTGCAAGAAGGGGTTGGCTGATGGCATGATGAGACCCTAGGTACTGCTGCCTCTCAGGCTGGTCAACCCTTGGGGAAGATAAGGGTCTCTCATCAGGTCTACCTGCACCTTCCTTGGGTCAGGGAACTGTCCAGCCCTCCCCATACGGAGCCTTGGAAAACTGTCTTCAGCCCCAGACAATGAGTGGGTCAGCCTCCAGGGTCAATGACTGTGGAAATCTCCTGAGCTGTGGGAATCAGCCAGATGAGGCTGCTCCAGAGCAGGTGGACAGGAGAGCCACTGGCTGCTATGAAAGCAGAGCAAGGCTTTGGGCAAGGACCAGACTCTATAGCCTTGAGGTCACTATTTTCCAGCCTCAGTGCCTTGGCAGCACTTGAGTGGGACCCTGGCTTGGGGGGCAGTGGGACCCAGGTCAGGGGGATGAGAAGTAGGGGTGGGGTTTCTGGCTAGGGAAGTGGCTGCTTGTCTTGGATCTGAGGTCTCAGGGTTTCCAGGGACTTCATCAGACCCTCTGGGCTGAGACTAGACCAGCACATGAATAGCAATCCCCTCAGTTTCTGTTGACAATTTACATAGCTGTTGGAGGGAATTCACTTTCCACACTTAACCCAGTGCTTGGCACAGAGGAGGTTTTCAGAACTGCAAGCTAAAAACAAAGGAAAAAAAAAAAAAAAAAAACACTCATCTCAATAGCAGCTGGCCACTGGGAACCTCACCCTGTAGGCAATTCATGAGACAAGCTGTTGGAACCATTGGGATGGAGCCCCAGACATCTCCCTTGGGGCAGGTCTGAGGCTGGGGACATAGACCAGCTGCCAGGGTTAGGAAGAGGTCAAGTCAGGTGAAGTTGTAAAGTTTGGAGGGCGTAGTTCTAGGGTCCACTCCCTAGGGATGTAAGGGGAGGTATTGGTGTCCAGAAGGCAGCTGGAGCCCCAGGGGGAATTGGGGGCAGTAGCTCCTAGTATCCAGGCAGGACAGGTCAAAGCCAGCCAGAGAGTGAGGTCTTGGTCTTTGGGTTGGAGTTCAAGTGTAAGGCTCTGGGGACTCAGAGATTAGGCCCATCAAGGAGATGGAGAACATGGCAGGAGACAGGATTGAGAACAGGGCCTAAGGTTCCGGCCCAGCCTGCAGTCTAGGGGATTTCATACTGAGCTCCTGGGGCTGGCCTATTGATGTTGTTGTTAATGTTGTTGAGTCAGATCCTGATTCATGGTGACCCCATGTGTTACAGAGTAAAACTGCTCCATGGAAGTAGATCAACAAGAATTTCCTTCACAGAGCCTCTGCTTGGGTTTGAACCACCAAACTTTAGGTTAGCAGCGGTTTACAAACTGCTTGTGCCACCCAAGCTCCTATGGCTGCTTAAAACCCTCTTATTTGGGGACAGGATTGGTCCTAGGAGCCAAGGTGGAGCTCAACTTGGAGAAGTCATATGAGATGCAGGGGGAGTTGGGACTGCCAGACTAGTGGTTAGAAATCTAGACTTTACATGCAAACATGTGGGTTCAAATCCAGCTTCAACTCCTACTAGCTGTGTGACCTCATGTAAGCAAGTTACTTAATCTCTCTAAAGCCTTTCTTTTCTCTTTGTGGGCAAACGAGGAAATAGTCCTGCCTCAAAGGGTTGTTGGGATGTGTAAATAGGACAAAGCATGGAAGCATTTGACACTGTATCTGGTACATGTAAGTGACTAATAAGTAATAAATCCTTGATCACACAAGCCACTTTTGCTCTCTCTTCCCCCAATATTCCTTCCAAACATTGCAGGCAGCAACCCTGTGCCTGAGTTCTCCTCCTCTTTGGGCTAACACTCCCTGTGCCTTCAGCTTTTCTCCTAATGCCTGTATTCCTGACCCTTCACCATCTGGAACTCACTGAAAAATATCCCCTCACTGCATCAACTCTTTCAAAACTGAAAACTAGTATATGTCTTAAGAGGCCAAAGGTTGTTTCCCTGTGAACGTCACTGCTACCGTGTCCTCAAATACTCTCTGGTGATTAGAGTCAGCCATCTTGAATTACTTGTCTCCACCACGCTTTCACAATCTGCTGACAGTGCAGTTATAGATAGCCTTGCTGATGTGGTTGGTGTTTTGCGAGAACAACCTCCCCCACTTTTTTTTTCCTCCCAAATTTCTAAATGTTGTCATTTTCAAGTCTTTTTTATTCTCTCAACCCTCCAAAATCCATAGGTCAAAACAGCAACCATAAAATAAAAATGCAAACACAATCTCTCTCATACACACACAGTACACAGGAATTTCTCATATACTCACCTCCTTTGATGATTGGAAAAAACTCAACATCCATTTCCTTCATCTTCCCTCACCCTATGTCCTGGGTCAGAGATTCTAAGGTATTTTAGAAACCTTATGTATCCTACAGCTACCAGTCCAACATGTGGTGTATAGATTTACTTTCTGTAGTTTGTATTGTAAAGATAATATACTTTTTATTTCCTCAATGTATAATAACATGCATGTAATATGTTATTTTAAATAAAATTGAAAATGGAATTTGAGTGTCAGTTTCTCCCCCAAGATTCTGCTGCATCTCTTCAGACCCTCAGTAAGCTAAATCAAACCAAAAAACCAAACTCAGTGCTATTGAATCAATTCCGACTTATAGTGATGCCCTCTGGATTTTCAAGGCTGTAAATCCTTATGGACACAGATTACCTCATCATTCTTCTGCAGAGCAGCTGGTGGGTTCGAACCACCAAGCTTTTGGTTAGCAGCCAAATGCCTTAACCACTACACCACCGGAGCTCTTTTTTCCATAAGCTAAAGACTCAGTAAATATCCAGTGTGAAACCAGAACCCCTACCCGTGCCTAGAGCTTTGGTAACTGATCACACCACTCTCGAATGAAGAGCATGAGGTAGCATCATTATCCTTCTCAACACAGTCAGGCAAGCTCAACAGCTGATTGAGGTTGGCACAAAAAGTGAAACTTTTTGTCATCTTGGTTCTGGGCAAGGCTGGCTATTAGACTGACACTTGTGGGAGATTGATTTCAGAGAGACAAAATGGTAACTGGAGAGAGAGGTAGGGAGCCCAGGGGCAGGGAAGCCATTTGAAGGGCCTGGAGCCAGAAATGTTGGGATTGCAGAGTCAGAACTTAGACTTTGGAACCCATCTAAACTTGTGCTAGTTAAAGACTCCATGGCGGCTGGCATGTTTTGGCTGTTCAGTAGGGAGTAAAGTTCGTTTGGAAATTCAGCCTGTCTTAGTGGTCCCTGATGACCATGGGGTTGGGTGGAGGAGACCGCATGAGTATGAGAGAACACCAAGGGGAAGCAGAAGGTGAATCTTAGAGGAAAGAGCTGGATCCTTCCCCTTAGGAGCTCTTCTCTACTCACACCTAGACAGGTCGGGCCTTGGTTCTAGAGGGAGACTGTTTTCTGCCTTAAGCTGTGGGCCATTGTCCAGAGCAACCATCAGCATCAGGAAGGCCCCAGGATAAAAGTAGGTCACCATTAAGTGAGGAGTGTTTAGTGAGATCTGGTAAGAGAAGACTTTGATATGAGGATCTTTCTTTTTGCTAGACACCATGCTAAATGTTTGATATCCATTTCTTGTGTCAAGGCTTCCTTCCATCCCTTCCACAACCCCAAGGCTTTCCTCCTTATCTTTCCTTCTTCATAAATGACATCATCATCCACTCAATTGTTCATGCTAAAAACTTGGGATTCATCCCTGATTCCTCTCTTTCTGTGGCTTCTTTGTATTCAGTCCTTCAGCAAAGCCTTTCCAAAATCCAGCTCCAAAACCTTTCCAAAATCTGTCCACTTCTCTCCATCTCCATGCCTCTACTCCAGATGAAGCCTCCATAATCACTCAGCAGTACTATTGTGGTAGATCCTGGCTGGTCACCGTGTTCCCACCTTTGTCTTTCATCCCCAGTCCACTCTCCAGAGAGCAGTTAGACTAATTCTTCAGAGAAGCACATTAGAGAGTCACTCCTCTGCTTAGAACTGAACAAAGTCCAAATGCCTTATTCAAATCCACTGCAGTCAAGTCAATTCCAACTCACAGCAACCCTATAGGACAAAATAGAACTGCCCCATAGCATTTCTGAGGCTGTAATCTTTACGGAAGCAAACTATAACATCTTTCTTCCATGGAGCAGCTGGTGGGTTCGAACTACTGACCTTTTTAGTTAGTAGCCAAGCGCTTAACCTCTGTGGCACCAGGGCTCTGTTTCCAAATGTCTTACTCTGACCTAAAGAGTCTAATGTGATCTTGCCCCTGCCTACTTTCTCACTGCATCCTGTACCATCCTCTCCTTTTGATAGCCACACAACTAACAAGAGCAGAGCAGGTTCTGGATCCAGTTTCCTCTGATTCCCAGTCCAGTCTCTATCCACTGTACCCAACCATCTGGCCTGCAGAGAGCTCCAACAAAGCATAACATCATCAGATCTCCCAAAGACACCCACTTTTTGCCATCCTCACTGCCAACAAACACCTGAGATCCCACAGTAGTCTCCTAAAGGGTCTCCTCCTTCCTGGTCTTCCTGCCTTCCCTCAGTCCTTCTCATGGCCAACACCTGGGAAGCTTTCAGAAACACATGTCATTCTTTCTATAGCTTTCATGACTTCAAGGTCATCTGGCTTCATGGTCATCATGGTCACTTACTTACCCTCCCCCTCCTTGAACTCTGGGCATTGACTGGATAGAATCTTCTACATTGCCCTTTCTGACCATCTTTTCACACACTCTTCCACAAGAGTGAAACACCCTTCTCCACTAGTCATCCTTAAAGTCTCAGTGACATGTCACTTCCTCTAGGAAGCCTTCCTCGCTTGGTTCAGCTACTCTTCTGGAGTGTTTCTCTACTCAGATCCTTCTCCCTCTCTGTTGAAATTGCTTTTTCACTTGAAGATCTCTCTCAGAGTCAGCTCCATAATGGTTGATATCATGTCTGTCATGTTCACACTGCTTTCCCAGAGCCTGTCTGTTACACGGTAGATGTTCAATGAAAAGCTGCTGAATAAAGGAACAAATGAATGAATGAGAGTTCCATGAGGACATTGTGGTTTTTTAAGATTTAACACCAAGCTGTTTGCTGACACACAGTGGGCTTCCAATACCTATCTGATGAGTGGATGATGGACACATGAATAAATGAATGAGTGAAGAGCATGGTCAAGGGCCCATCTGATTTGCTCACCTCACATTCTGTTTTGCCAACATCCCTTTCAGACTGCAGGATTCTCTTGCAGAATAAAAGGGATCCCAACTCCCTGTTTAAATGCTATGGAGCTTTGAGTCAGGAAAAAAAACCCCCCAAAAAAACTGCTCCTTCAACGGAAGATGTTCAGCCGAGAGAGGCTGGTGAAGGGAGGAGGGAGAGTGGAAGCCTCAGCCCAGTTTCAGGATGGCCTCAATTGGCCCTGAACTGACTAATAAAGTGTGAAATTGACTTCATCCTCCACCACATCTCCCCAGCCAGTGTGTCCCCATAGCATCTTCCTGTGCTACAAAGATGCAGCTTTGTCGCAATCCCCTCCTTCACTGGCAGACAGACGGGTCATCAACGCCCACGCAGCCCTGGGGCCCAGCAGCTCTGCAGAGCCCACGCTGCCATTTGGCCTCTGGCCAGGATGGGCTTTCAAAGCCAGAAGTATCCAATGTGGCATGTCTGATGCACCTTCTAAGCCAGCCATCAGCCCCTCTTGTCCCTATTTACTCCTCTGAAGGGGGTGGAGGCCGGGACCTGGGTGGGTGGGGGCAGCAGTCAACAAGCTCTCTGAGACCCCCCTACACATACTTCACCAAGTGCAGCTGGAGCACCAGAAGTGCCTCAGAGAGCAATGGAATCAGTGGTTTATAAAGGGAGCTCAGGGGAGCCCCCCAGCTGTCTCCAGGGCTACTGGGGGACCAATAGGAGACTCCAGAATCCTTCTTCCTATCAACACAGGCCAGTTTTTTGGCCTATTTTGTTTATTTGCTCCTGTTTACAATTTACTAGGAAGAAAGGGCTTCTGTGACTACCATAAGTTCTAAAATCTGTGGTCTTGTGCTTGGCTACTAACTGAAAGACTGACGGTTTGAACTCACTAGTGGATTCGTGGAAAAAAGACTTGGCAATCTGCTTGCATAAAGATTACAGCCTAGAAAACCCTATGGAGCAATTCTACTCTGTTACATGGGGTTACTGGGGGTCAAAATCAACTCGATGGCACCTAACAACAACGTCTAGCAGTCGTTCCCAAATCTGCCTGTAAATCAGAATTAACTGGGTGACTTCGTAAGAAGCAGGAGACTGAATCCTGTTGTGTTTTTGCCTACTGAGCACTCATTTCCTCTTCCCCTGAGGATAGCTCCATATGTTACTTTAAAGAAACTTATCTGCTCCATACCTAACCCATGTGATTTGGGAGATGAACCCACCAGATACCCTGAAACTCCAGGGTCAAGCATCTTCCCTAGAGCTGGCCAGTCACTGACAGAGTGAGTGGTCCAGTGGGCAAAGCTGGACTGGAGTGGCAGCCCCAGGATGTTTGTCAGAGTTGTAAAGAAAAGCTCTTTTTTGAGAGGCCCTAGGCTGGTGGCTGTCAGCTGTCAGTTTGAAGCTGCTGAGAGTGAAGCCAACACTGAGGTAAGCCCTGACAAAGGATGACAGACAGACAAACTGATAGACCTAGTGACATATGTGAGCACCTGGATCCAGCCATGCCTGAAGTTTATGCCGCTTAGGTACAAGAGCAAATAATTTCCATTAAAAAAAAAAAAAAAAACTTTATTTCATTTTTATTGTTGTTGTTGAAAATATACGTAGCAGAACATATACTCAAATCTAACAATTTTTATATGTTAAATTCCATTTTTTTGTTAGAGCCAGTTGGAGTTGGGGTTTGTGTTGCTTGCAGTTGAGAGAGTCCTAATCTGCAGACCCCATCTCAGACCTATTGGACTGTGATCTCCATGGATGTGACCAGAGAATCTGTATTTTACATCACTGAGCTCCTGGTTCAGTCACATATAGATACAGTCCTATAAATGGCCATTATTGTTGCTGTCAGGCACTGTATACATGGTCTCAATCTTCACAACTTCCCATTTTACAGATAGGAAACCGAGGCCTAAAGAAGTAAATTAATGTGTTCAAAAGCTCATATCTAGTAAGTGATGGATCCAGCCTATCAGAAGCTGTCTATCTGAAGCTCACCCTCTTTCTACTAGTCCACACTTCCCTCCTAATTAAAGCCCCAAATGGAGCTTCAGCAGCTGGCTCTCAAGATGTCTTCTCTCCTCAGAGACGCCCTCAATAAACAAAGACTATTTGGATCATTCAGTCTGATTATGACTACAAGTAAGAGAAAATTACAATGTAATTGGCCTAAACAGTAAGAAAATTTATTATATTACATTACAAGAAGTCCTGAAGGAAGACTCAAAACCAAACCAAAACCAAACCCACCATCGACTCAATTCTGACTCATAATGACCCTACAGGACAGAATAGAACTGCCTCATAGGATTTCCAAGCCTGTAAATCTTTAGAAGCAGCCACAGAGTGGCTGGTGGGTTCAAACCACTGACCTTTTAGTTAGCAGCCAAATGCCTTAACCACTGCACCACCAGGGTTGGTTAATTCAGTGTTTCAATATCATAATCAAGGGCTCAGTCTCTTCTCTTTTCATTTTTCTTCTCTGTCCTCTTCAGCATGTCAACTTGTGCTTAACTGGCTCTCTTCTTGGTTACAAGATGGCTACTGAAGTTCTAGACATGATAATGTCCAGCATACGGGGATGGTCTATTTCTTATGTGTTTCCTTCTATCAGTGAAGAAAACCTTTCCCAAAGGCCCCCTTCAAATCATTGGGCAGATTTGTATCACATGTCCATATTTAGTGCAGTCATTGGCAAGGGAAGTGGAGCATCATGATGGACTTGGACCAATCATGATTCACCCTTCAGGCTGGGGCTGAACAAACACCTGAACAGTACAGAGCTCTTCAAGAAAAAAAGGACAGGAATGAAGGCTGTTAGGTAGTGTATGCCACATGTTGTCTTCAACAACCTGAATCTCCCTGCCTGATTCTGGGCCCAGGCTCCAGAGATGTGGTGGTGGGAAAGTGTTTTTGCCTGCTCGTCACCAGTTTTCCCTACGTCTAATTATAGAGTCCTTAGGGACTTACCCTTCTCCACTCTCAAGCCATGTGGTGTAAGCAACACTGACCCTCATGACACCCCCTGCCCCAACTTTTATGAGATCTTCTCACGTCCACACTGGGGCCTGTGACTTAGGCCAAGTCAATCACCCTGTCCCATGTCTCTGGCCACAGGACTTGCTTTGAGATAGACACTAGACCCAATCTATTCAACTGAAGTAAATTTCTGAGCCATGGCCTTGAATTCTTGGGAGAGAGTTCTATTTCCTCTGAGGTTGCTGAGCCACAAAATTAGCCTGGAGCTTTTAGCACCCATTTTGCAACTTCTATGGGGAAAGCAGCCTTAGAATGACGCTAACACACAGAGCCAAGAGATGGAGATAGACACTAAGCAGGGTCAGATGCCAGACAACACTGTATGCTTCAGTCACATGAACCAATGAGCTTCCCTTTGTTGGTCAAACTATGAATTGGCATTCTGCCCCTTGAAATAAAAAGACAAGTAATATAGCATGTGTTTTTGAAAAAAAGCTGAACTGTGCTATTCTTTGGCTGGGACGTATATGTGTAAAGAGGATTAATGAGAGAAGAGGTTGGGAAATTAGGTTGGGGTCATGTGGTGATGGGCCTTGATAACTCTGAGATGGGCCGCACAGTCTCTGAGACCACTGGGGGACAGAGTTTCCTGAGGTCAGGTGATCCCAGGAGTTGCCAAACAGGCTAAACTTTGCCCCTAGGGATCAGGTTAATGTTTTTGTAGCTGCTGATAAAGTAGAATTCTTGACTTGCCTCTGGGCTCATCCTCCAAGCATACTTGGGTCAGTGGAGAGTCTGTGAGTTCTGTCTAATTGTAAATGTTGGAAAATAGGAGCATCTAGCATTTATCAATTCAGGGTATCTCATAACGTGTATCCATATCCCTCTTAAATTGCCCAGAATAGGACATGGCCTGGCCAGAGAAGAGGATGGGATAACACCTCCCTCTTTCTACAGAATATGACTCTATTTATGCAGCCTGACCATGTATTCACTTTGGTGGCAGCACATTAGGTTTTGCATTTAAATGCTGTTACTATGTCCTATCTCCCCAGGCACCACAATGCCTCTAATCCCTCTCCGACCTTGGAGAATCCACCGCCTTCAACTTCTTTTCAAGACTCCGTGAGTCAAAAAATCTTCTTGTGGTCAAGGAGGAGAAGAGAAACCAGCTCTTATTCCTTTTGATTCCTCAATTGCAAAATACCAGGAAAACACCTATTAATATCTCAGTAGCATAACCAGCCATACTTGGATTTACACCTCCAAATTGCCATCTGGAATAGCCGGTACACATGCTCCTGACAGAGTCCCTGGGTATCTGACTCTGTCATACCACAGTTACTTTCCTTCCACTCGCACACCCTCAGCACATTCTGCTAGCTTACGTTTTGGTCTTCATTCAAGTGTGTAACAAAAAATGTTGCCCAGGCCAATGCCAGAAGCAAAACCACCATTCCTTCTGATTCGGTGGCCAAACAAAAGTCACAGACATAGTCCTACTTATTTATTTATGTAATACTTACTTTATAAATGGTAATGCATTTAGCCTGCAAAACAAGCCATAATAACTACTGTAGTCCCTGTTTTATAGAACAGGGAAGTGAGGGACCTATAGATTGACCATCTCAAGGTCACAAAATTAGTAAATGATAGAACAGAAATTTAAACTCAGGTAGTTTGCATTCTTAAACCTCTATGTTAGGGGTCAGCAAACTTTTTCTGAAGATAGTACGTAGTTTAGATATTGAGGACCACATACAGTCTTTGCCACAATTGCTCAAATCTGCCACTGGAGTATAAAATTGGCCATAGACAATGTATAACTGAATGGGCTTGACTGTGTGCCAATAAAACTTTATTTATAAATGCAAAATTTGAATTCCATGTTCTTTTTAATGCCATGAAATATTGTTTTTCTTTTGATTTAAAAAATGGAAAAACTATTTATTACTGGAAAAACTATTCTTAGCTTGCAGCTTGTACAAAAGTCTGGTGAACCAAATTTGGCCCGCAGGCCTCAGTTTGGTGTCCTGCTCTATGCTATGCTGCTGCTCACCTGATTACAACTCACCCTCTGACCATCTCCACTTTCCAGATGAGAAAACAAGTTTGAAGAGATTAATGACGTGCAAATTGCATAGGTGGGAGAGTCAGGATTTGCACCCAGGTTTGTCTTGACCCCAGAAACTGCGGCAGCAGGACAGCTAGAGGAGGCCATCAGTCACCAAGTGCTGGCAAAGCCCCACCATACTCTCAGGAGCTCAGCCCAGCAGCCTGGGCCTCTCTGACATGATCTGTGACTGTGGTGCCATTTTTCAACCCTCCTGGGACTTACAAGAGACTGAAATCCTCTACTTTCAATGCCTGGAGCCAGAACCTCAGAAAAACCCAGAGGCTGTCTTGACTTGGTCTGATCTTGTCAATCATAGCCATTCGTGGAAGGGAGACCTGGTCTTAAAGGACCCTGAGCTGCCACTTGTGAAAACATTTCAGCTAAGTCTGGGGAAAGGAAGGGAGGGAATGGGGAAGAGGTGAGAGAGAGAGCGGAGAGGTAGAGAAAGAGACAAATTGACAGAAAAACAGAAGGAGAGAAGGAGACAGAGAAACATGGAATCAGACAGAGGTACACACATACACACACACAGAGAGAGAGAGAGAGAGAGAGAGAGATGCCTTAACAGGTTTTTTGGAACTGAAACTGTATTACCTTATTCCACAACTTTGCAGACAGAGGAATGCCAGGTTTTCCACAGAAAATCTCCCCACATCATTTGTTGTTAATCGTTATTTATTTATTCTGTCTTTTCTAGCTTTCCACAACCTTAACTTAAGCCAATAAACAGACTCCTGAGGTAGTTAGAGTTATTTGCCTGAAAAGGGATGTGAGCCTCAGAGAGATCCAGGAACTTGCTCCAGATTGCACAGCAAGTTAATGGCCAAGCTGGGACCAAGGATCAAGACTCGTGACTCTCAGTGCATGTGTCTCCCACAAATCATCCCTGGAAACAAAGGGAACACTGAAGATCAGAGGTTTAGTTTGCTCTCTTCCCTTCAATAAGTGAGCCCCTAAATTCCCTCCTTAGAAAGTAAATGAGAGTTACATAGTATGTCTGACCTTGAGCAAGGCAGTGGACAAGCTGGTACAATTGAAGTCAAAGAAGTCAGATCCGTCCTATTCTCACCTCCTGTGGGAGGGAGGCAGTGGGAACACATATGATCTAAAAAGTTCCTTCCCAGGACTTTGACTCTGGCAAGGACAAGTGCTTGTTTTCCAGCCATTCTCTGTGACAGCAGCAATTGTGCAGGAGCCAGTGATAATATACTGACCTTTGTACCTGTTTTAAGTAATGGCTACAGTTCCTATTTGCTGCTTCTTGGCCCTTCAGAGCTTCTTTAGTTCCTGCTGACCCAAGCTGAGTCTTCTAGTCTTTCACCAATTGTGTAAGCTCCAGTTGTCCTTCCAAAATTCTCCTTCTCTTTGTTTTTATTTATTCATTTATTTGTGAGTTGGATGAAGGTTTACAGAGCAAATTAATTTTTCATGCAACATTTTGTTTCATGTCATTGGTTGCAATCCCCATAGTGTAACAGCGCTCTTCCCACTTCATCCTTATGCTTACATTTTCTCTGTGTCCTTCTTCTCCTGTGCATTCCTGCCCTCTGAGCTATCTCCTTGTGCAAATAGTGCCCTTCTGATCTCCCATGACTGATTGTTCTAAGGAGTGTACCTACCTAGTGTTAATGTTCCCCTTATATACCTGTCTATTGTTTGTCTGGAAGCCATGGGAGTGAGTTCAATTCCAGGCCTGAAAGGTAACTAGGGGTCATAGTCTCACGGTTTTCACCAGTCCCTATCAGACCAGTAAGCCTGGTCTTTCTTTAATGTTTGTTTGTTTGTTGTTGTTCCACATTTTTCTCCTGCTCTATCCAGGGTCTCCTGTGCTGATCCCTTTCCAAGTAGGTGACAGTGGTAGCTGGGCACCATCTAGTTCTTCTGGTCTCATGGTCAGATAGGTTGAGGTTTGCATGGTCCACTAATCCCTTGAGCAAATTGTTTCCATGCATCTTTGCTTTTCTTCATTCTTCTTTCCTCTGGAAGGAGAGAGACCAATTTTTGCATATAGATAGTTACTTGCAAGCTGTTAAGACCCCAATCACTACTCACCAAAGTAGGATATCGAAAAATGTTTTTGTGTAGTATGTTATGCCAATTGAGTATGATGTCCCCTATGACCATGGTCCCAAGCCCACGGGTTCAACAACTCACTCCTTCATGGTGGTTGGCTGTCAAAATTCTCCTTCTCTTTAGTTTCTGGTGCTTGCACCAAGAATACAACCCCCAAGAATGGAAGCTCTTTCTTTAGTCTCACGTCTAAGACTTTCTCCAGTTTGTTCCCCAGGAGGATATTTTCAGTCCTCCATAGCAAATCTCCACCTTGCCTGATAGAATTCTTCATAGAACAAACAAGAATATGCTCCCCAAATGTTGGCAATGTTAGCTCAGGATGGTAAATTTACCAGAAGGTTTTATTTTCTTCTTTTTGTTCATCTGTGTTTTCAGGGGGAATTTTTTTTTCTTGCTGTGTCTGTATATGCCATTTATGATTGAAAAAAAATGACAAGGTTCATACATGTGTTTAATTAAGAGCAGTTTTAAAAATTGATACATCACACTTCCTGATTCTAAAATATACCATAAAGCTACAGTAATCAAAATAATATGTGTGATGATTAATGTTATGTCATCTTGGCCATGATTTCCAGTACTGTGTGATGTCCTGCACTTTGTGTCTGATATTATGTAATTACTCTCCATTTTATGTGTTTTAAATCCTAATATAAATGAGGCAGGATTAGTGTGGGGTGTATCTTGAGTCACAGCCTTGCATGAGGGTCCTAGCTTTACTCAAGTACCACCCTCACTCAAGTCTCACCTTAACACAAGTCATGCCCTTACTCTGATGTAATCCTTGGGGGTGTGACTGCATCCAATATGTATATATGGGTGCTCTGTCAAGACTTTCCCTTGCTCTAGTTCCTGCACTTGGCTCATCATCTGACCTCTGATCAGATGACTTGAGCAAGAAGTCTGTCATCTGACCTGTTGATTCTGACATTTGCCATCTTCTACAGCCCTATCAATCAGTAGCCTGCCATCTGATCTGCCATTTTTGATATTCACCAACTTCTGTAGCAATATGCAACAGCCTATATACATTTATATACATTTAAAACCACTGCCATCCGGTCGTTTCCAACTCATAGCGACCCTATTGGGCTTCCAAGGCTGTAAATTTTTGCAGGAGTAGATTGCCTCATCTTCCCCCTGTGGAGCAGCTGGTGGGTTTGAACCACTGACCTTCTTGTTAGCAGCCAAATGCCTTACCCACTACACCACCAGAGCTCTTTATATATATGTCGTTGTTAGGTGCCATCAAGTCGGTTTTGATTCATAGTGATCCTAGGTAAAGCAGAATGAAACACTGCGTGATCCTGTGCCATCCTCACAATCTT
This sequence comes from Orycteropus afer afer, assembly GCF_000298275.1. Lineage (NCBI taxonomy): Eukaryota > Metazoa > Chordata > Mammalia > Tubulidentata > Orycteropodidae > Orycteropus > Orycteropus afer. The sequence goes on from NW_006921697.1 coordinate 4,201,203, forward strand.
TGCTGTGCTTGAGCCCATCATTGTAGCCACTGTGTCAATCCATCTCACTGAGGGTCTTGCCCTTTTTTACTGACCTTCTGCTTTTATCAAACGTGATATCCTTCTCCAGAGACTGGTCCTTTCTGACAACATGAGCAAAGCAGTCAAGATGAAGGCTGGCCACTCTAGCTTCTAAGGAGCATTCTGGCTGCATTTCTTTCAGGAAGTGCATCTGCATATTCAGGAACGTTTCTTCCTCCAATCCTGATGCCACATTTTTCTTTATATAGTCCAGCTTCTCTGATTATTTGCTCAGCATACAGATTGAATAACTATGGTGAAAGGATACACATACCTTTCCTGATTTTAAACCATGCAGTATCCCCTTTTTTCTGTTCAAACTAAAGGCTTTTGGTCTATGTACAAGTTCCTCACAAGCACAATCAAGTGTTCTGAAATTCCATTCTTCACAATGTTATCTGTAATTTGTTGTGATCAACACAGTTGAATGCCCTTGCGCAGTCAATAAAACATAGGTAAACATATTTCTTGTATTTGCTTTCAGCCAAGATCCATCTGACATCAGCAATGATGTACCTCATCGCACATCCTCTTCTGAATCCAGCTTGTATTTCCAAAACTTCCCTGTCAATTTACTGCTGCATTCATTTTTGAATTATCTTCAGCACAATTTTACTTGTGTGTGATATTAGTGATATTGTTTGATAGTTTTCACATTCTGTTGGTTCACTTTTCTTTGGAATGGGCACAAATACTAATCTTTTTCAATCAGTGGGTTAAGTCACTCTCTTCCAAATTTCTTGGCATAAATGAGTAAGCACCTCCAGTATTACATTCATTTGTTGAAACATCTCAATGGGTATTCTGTCAATTTCTGAAGCTTTGTTTTTTTGTTGCCAATACCTTCAGCACAGCTTGGACTTCTTCCTTCAATACCACTGGTTCTTGATCATATGCTACCTCTTGAAATGAATGAACATTTACCAAATCTTCCTGGTATACTCACTCTGTGTATTCTTCCATCTTCTTTGGTGCTTCCTGCATTGTTCAATATTTTGCCCATAGAATCCTTCAGTCTTGCAATTCAAGACTTGATTTTTTTCTTCAATTATTTCAGCTTCAGAAATGCTAAGTGTGTTCTTCCCTTTTGGTTTTCTAACTGCAGGTCTTTGCACATTTCATTATAATACTTTACCTTGTCTTCTTGAGCCACCCTTTGAAATTTTCTGTTCAGCTCTTTTATTTTATCTTTTCTTCCATTGGCTTTAGTTAGTCTCCATTCAAGAGCAAGTTTTAGAGTATCTTCTTCTTCTTCTTCTTTTTTAAATTGTGATTTGGGTGAAGATTTACAGAGCAAATTCACTTTCCATACATCAGTTCACATATACTTTGTCTCATGTCATTGACCACATGTTACCACAATGCAACAGCTCCCCTCCCACTTCCTTCCCATAGTTACCTCTTCCCAGTGTCCATCCCTCTGTACATTCCTGCCCCCTGAGCTGTCTCCCTGTGCATAAGCAGCCCTTCTTTCTCCCATGATTGTTCTTTTAGAGTATATTCTGATATCCCTTTTGGTCTTTTCTTCCTTTTTTGTCTTTTCAATGACTTTTGCTTTCTTCATATATGATGTTATTTCTTTTTATTTTCCTTTAATGCATTTTATTGAAATATAATTTATGTACCATGAAATACACAAAACTAAAGTGACATGGGTCAATACATTTTTTTTTTTTTTTTTGGCAGTGTTCCCTCCCCTCCCTTCCTACCCCTGGCAACCGACAAAGAAAGTTTCCCTCCATATACAAACCTTTCCTTGACCCTCCACAACAATGAACTAATACTGTATTTGTCCTTCTGCGATTGACTTATTTCACTCAGCATAATGTCCTCAAGTTGATGCATATTAAGTGGTGTTTTGCGGACTCTACATTATTCTTTAGTTCTGCATAGCATTCCATTATGTGTATGTACCATAGTTTGGTCATCCACTCTTCCGCTGATGGGCATGTAGGTTGTTTCCATCTTTTTCCTATTGTAAATAGTGCTGCGATGAACATGAGTGTGCATATATCTGTTCCTGTTTTGGCGCTCACCTCTCTAGGATATATACCTAGTAATGGGATTGCTGGGTCAAATGGTATCTCCAGTTTCAGCTTTCTGAGGAATCACCATATTGCTTTCCACAGTGGTTGTGTCACTTCACAGTCCCACCAGCAGTGTATGAGCATCCCAGTCTCTCCACACAGCATTTGTTATTTTCTGTCTCATTGAACCTTGCCATCAGTGCTGGTGTGAGACGGTATCTCATTGTTGTTTTGATTTGCATCTCTCTGATGGCCAATGATTGTGCACATCTCTTCATGTATTAGCTAGCCACTTGAATATCCTCCTTGGTGTAGTGTCTATTCATGTCTTCTGCCCATTTTTCAACTGGAATGTTAATCGCTTTGCTGTGGAGGTGATGGAGTTTTCTATAAATTTTAGAGATAAGTCCCTTGCCAGATATGTAATTATCAGCAAACATGAATTTGTTGCCATCATTTTTGTTATGTGCTTTGTTGTGGTGTCGATTTCTTTGTTCCATATAATTTTCTATGCTGAGCTTGTTTTGTTTATGAATCATGTTATCACTTCCTTTGTTGCTATTGTTTTAATATTTGCTAAATATTTGTCCTGGTCCTCTTTTCGGTTTTTTTTTTTTT
>NW_006921697.1:4208522-4219814 GCF_000298275.1 Orycteropus afer afer
TTCTTTTGGGGTCTATCCTGTTTGGGGTTCATTGGACTTCCTGAATGGATATATTCTCATCTTTCATCATATCAGGAAAATTCTCTTCCAAAAAATCTTCAACGATTTTCTCTGTGGTCTCTTCCTGTTCTGGAATTCCGATTTCACGTAGGTTATTCCTTTTGATGGTATCCCACATGAACCTTAGGCTTTCTTCATTTTGTCTTGGTCTTTTTTCTGATTGATCCCTTTCCAAAGAAGTATTCAGGTATTTGTTTTCAATCTCACCAATTCTGTCTTCCATTGATTCAAATCTGCTCCTTTGCCCATTCAATATGTTTTCTATTTTTGAAAATTTAGTATTAATCTTCTGGATTTCTGTGTGTAGGTTTTGTATCATTTCTAATTTTTCATTTATTTTGTCATTTTGTTCTCGTATTGTCTTTCGAAATTGTTGTAGCATTTTTTTCTGTGTTTTCCTTGATCTGTCTCTCAGTTCATGAAAGATACCTAAATATAATTCTTTTGAATTCAGGGAGTTCCAATGCTGCATCTTCCTCAGGGATGTGTTTTGAGTCTGTATCCTGGTTTCTTGTTTCTCCTGCTTTATCTTACTTCTTGGTGTTGACTGTAATTCTCTGTTTTCTCTGAGACATTGTGACATTTTTGTGCTTATATTTAATTGGTGATTGTATGTTGGAGTGACTTGCCATGATTTTTGTTTTCTTTGCTTTGTTTGTATGTTATCTATGCAAGCAGGGTACTGTGCTGTGCTCCTCTATTCATTAGTTGACAGCACTTATACACTTACCACCTGTCTCCTTTCCTGTTGCCAGTCTCTCATATGTCCCTGCTGACCTTGGCAAACAGAGCCTATTCTTAAGTCCCTGGAATCTGAATGAGAATGCTATCACTTTAAAATCCAAAACGAGTGCCACTTGTAAAGGTTCAAAATGGCTGCATCCTCAGTCACTTTAAATATCCAAAATGGCCACCACTTTTAAACATTCAAAATGGCTGTGCCCTCGGTCACTTTAAATATCCAATATGGGTGCTGCATGTAAACACTCAAAAGGGCTGCACCCTCCGGACAGCAGAAAGCCAACAGCTCAGGTTGTCTTCTTCCTTTCTGTTTCCCTTCCTACTCATAGGCCACCAGTGCAGTCATCCCTGCAGCCCTTGGTGACCAGGGCTAATCTTTATGTCAATTCTCAGGTCCCAGCACCTCTTGGAAATATTCAGGCTGTTGGTCCCATCAGGGTAGCTGACAGTCTGCAGCTCCGACCATCTCTGTACTCACTGCTTTTGTTCAAGTTTTTCCACTAGTTGGTACCTAGTCCGCTTCTGTATAGTTCCTTTCAAAGCTCAGGGTTCCAGGATTATCTTCTGTGTCTCTGCCAATTTGTTTTTGTTTTCTTTGTTGAAGAGGGTCTGTGTTGCTTGTCTGCCTATTCCTCCATCTTACGAGAAGTTTCCATATGTGATGTTCTTGATGTCTTCTCACAACTTGCCTGGCCATCAGTCATTTGTGTTCAGTGTGTCAAATCTATTCTTCAGATGGTCTCTAAATTCAGGGGGGCATATAATCAAGGTCATATTTTGGCTTTTATGAACTCATTTCAATTTTCTTCAGATTTACCTTGAATTTGCATAGAAGTAGTTCATGTTCTGTTCCACAGAACCTGGGCTTGTTTTGACTGATGACATTGAGCTTCTCTATCGCCTCTTTCCATAGATATAGTCAATTTGATTCCTGTGTATTCCATCTGGCAAAGTCCACATATATAGCCACTATTTATGTTGTTGGAAAAAAAATATTTGCAATGAATAAATTGTTGCTCTTGCAAAATTCTATCATGTAATCTCCAGTGTCATTTCTATCACCAGTGCCATATTTTCCAAATATTAATGCTTCTTCTTTATTTCTAACTTTTGCATTCCAACCACCAGTAATAATCAATACATGTTGATTTCATGTTTGGTCAATTTTAGACTGCAAAAGTTAGGAAAAATCTTCAATTTTATCATCTTTGGCTTTAGTGGTTGGTGTGTAGATTTGAGTAACAGTAGTATTAACTGGTCTTCCTTGTAGCCATATGGATATTATCCTATCACTGATTGCATTGTACTTTATGATACCAAAAAGAAACCCAAACTCACTACCATTGAGTTGATTTTGACTCATAGCAACCTCTATTGGCTTTCCCAGGCTGTAAATCTTTATGGAAGTAGATTGCCTCATCTTCCTCCCATGGAGCAGCTGATGGATTTGAACCTTCTGGTTAGCAGCCATATGCCTTGAAATGTTATTTTACACAGGGAATTTGACTCTATTTCTCTTCAATTTGTCATTCCTGGCTTAGTGGATGATAACAATCCAAAAACTCACTGCCATCAAGTTGATTCTGACTCATAGTGACCTCCATTGGATTTCTGAGGCAATAAATCTTTACAAAACTAGATTGCCCCATCTTCCTTCTGCAGAGTGGCTGGTGGGTTTGAACTACCAACCTTCTGGTTAGCAGTCAAATCCCTTAGGCACTGCACCACCAGAGCTCCTTTAGTTGACCATATGATTGTCTAATTCAAAATGGCCAATACTAGTCCATTTCAGCTCATTAATGCCTAGGATATGGATCTTTACATGTTTCATTTCTTTTTTGACAACTTCCAGTTTTCCTAGATCCATGCTTTGTACATCCCATGTTCCAATTCTTAATGAATGTTTGCAGCTGTTTCTTCTCATTTTAAGTTGTGCTCATCTTCTGGCAATGTATATATATTTTGCTGGTTTCCCTTCTATAGAGAACCCAGACTAAGACATTTGCTGCTGAGAGTGGTATAGAGAAAAGAAATTGTAAGGATGAGTTTTCTAAACTGGTTTTCAAGTCTAGCTAGTCTTAAAGGCATTGATGACTCTGTCTCCGTTAGTAAAGAGGACACTGCTAATCCATGGCATGAGATGGCAATAGAAATAAGCAAAATATCACCACCAGTAGATCATATATTTATGAGGAGCAAGGCCAGGAGTGATTGAGTATGGGTACTTTTCAACTATTTCCTCATAATGTGAAGTACTGTATTTTTATGCAAATAACACACACCTCCTATGTTTGTTTGCCAAACATTCCTTCCCCCCCCCGGAGGTGTTTTTGTAAGTACTGTTATAGCAATTCTTTTTTTTTTTTTTAATCTTGCTGTAAAAATAAATATATAAATAAAATTAGCATAGTGCATTTACAAAAACACCTGGGTGGAGGGAGGGAGGAGGTAGCAAACAAATGGAGAAGGTATTTGGTATTAGTATAAAAATACAGTATAAAAAAGCTGGTTGGTTTGTCGTACTTTCACTAGACAAAGTGGTGAAAGAAAGAGATGAGTGCAGGCCTTCAGAGTCAAAGCTGAAGTGCCACATAAAAGAAATGAAAGTTGCCTCTTGTACCCTGAAAAAAGCCTCATTTTTTGCAGTAACAGAGCTGATACTGCCAAAAAACTCAAACCCAGAAATCTTATAAGAGTGGCTGAATTACAATGCCAATTGAATTCCCAACCTTTAATTGTGTCTGCAGTTAAAGTGAGGGCATTGATTGGGAAGAAATGGGATCCTGAAACTTGGAATGGGGATATATCAGGAAGATTTAGGAGACATTGGGCCCCTAAATTCCATAGAATCACTCCTGCCAACAACACCACCCCTCCCACAAAGATCATTCCATCTTTGTTTGCTAAACCAGGAAAACCATTATCCCTTCCACCCCCATCTGATGAGATTAATCTAGCTGTGCTTGAAGAGTCTGTCTGAGATGGTGCTTGGGACACTGCTTGAGACATTGCCTGAGGCAGATGCTTTAAAAGACATTGCTGAATATTTCCAGGATCCACCACCACCACCACCTTGTTTTGCTTCTGGACATATAACTAGACTTAAGTTCCAATGAGTCCCAAAAGATGAAGTACAAAGTATGGCCCAGGAGGAGTTACACTATACTTCAAAAGAATTTGTTTGACTTATCTAATATGTACAAAGAGAAACCTGAGGAGTATATGTGGGAATGGCTATAAAGGTGTGGGATAATGATGCAAGGAACATAAGGTTGGACCAATCTGAGTTTATTGATATGAGCTCACTAAGCACAGATCCTTCATTCATTCAGTGTTTCAGCTCAAGAAGTTCAAAACTGATCTAATAGTTTATTTGGTTGCTTCACTGAAGCATGGATTAAGTGGTGGCCTACATTACCTCAAGTTGAGGTGCCAGACGTCAGGATAAAGGATCCAAAGACTTAGGGAAATTGGCATGTTGTTGTTGTTGTTGTACTTAGGTGCTGACAAGTGAGCTCTGACTCATAGCAATCCTATGTACAATAGAATGAACACTACTCGGTTCTGTGCCAGCCTCACAATCCTTGTTATACCTGAGCCCATCATTGCAGCCACTGTGTCAGTTCATCTCTTTGAGAGTCTTTCCCTTTTTCACTTACCCTCCACTTTACCAAACATGATATCCTTCTCCAGGAAATGGTCCTTTCTGACAACATGACCAAAGTAGGTGAGACCAAGTCTGGCCATTCTCCCTTCCAAGGAGCATTCTGGCTGCCCTTCTTCCAAGACAGATTTGTTCATTCTTTTGGCAGTCCATGGTACTTTCAGTATTCTTCACAAACACCACAACTCAAAAGCATCAACTCTTCTTTGCCCTTCCTTATTCATTGTCCAGCTCTCACATGCATATGAGGCAATTGAAAATACCATGGCTTGGGTTAGGCACACCTTAGTCTTCAAGGACCTCTTTGTCCTTCAGCACTTTAAAGAGGACTTTTGAAGCAGATTTTCCCAGTGCAATATGTCCTCTGATTTCTTGACTGCTGCTTCCATTGGTGTTGATTGTGAAATCAAGTAATATGCAATCTTCGACAACTTCCATCTTTTTCTCCATTTGTCATGATGCTGCTTATTGGTCAAGTTGTGAGGATTTTTGTTTTCTTTATGGTAAGGTGTAATCCATACTGCAGACTGTAGTCTTTAATCTTCATCAGTAAGTGCTTTAAGTCATCTTCACTTTCAGCAAGCAAAGTTATGTAGTCTGCATATCACAGGTTGTTAATGAGTCTTCCTCCAATCCTGATGCCACACTCTTCTTCATACAATCCAGTTTCTCAGATTATTTGCTCAACATACAGATTAAATAAGTATGGTGAAAGGATACAACCCTGACACACTCCCTTCCTGATTTTAAACCATGAAGTATCCCTTGTTTTGTTTGAACAACAGCTTCTTCTGTTCTATGTACAGGTTCTTCGTCAGCACAATCACGTGTTCTGGACATTCCCATTCTTCTCAATGTTATCCATAATTTGTTGTGATCCACACAATCAAATGCTTTTGCATAGTCAATAAAACACAAGTAAATATCTTTCTGGTATTCTTTGCTCTCAGCCAAGATCCATCTGACATGAGCAATTATATCCCTCATTCCACATCCTCCTCTGAATCCAGCTTGCATTTCTGGAAGTTCTCTGTCAATATATTGCTGCAACCATTTTTGAATTATCTTCTGCAGAATTTTACTTGTGTGTGATATTAATGATAAAAAACCAAACCAAACTCACTGCCATTAAGTTGGATCTGACTCATGGCGACCCCTCCATGGGTTTCTGAGGCAGTATCACTGTGGAAGTATATTGCCCAATCTTTCTTCCAAGGAGTGGCTGGTGGATTTGAACTGCCGGACTTCTGGTTAACAGTTAAATGCCTTAGATACTACGTCACCAGAGCACCCATATTAATGATATTGTTAGATAATTTCTGCATTCTGTAGGATCACTTTTCTTTGGAATGGGTACAAATATGGATCTCTTCCAGTCAGTTGGCCAAGAACCTGTCTTCCAAATTTCTTGGCATAGATGAGTGAGTGCCTCCAGTGCAGTATCCATTTGTGAAAATATCTCAGTGGGTATTCCATCAATTCCTGGAACCTTGTTTTTTGCCAATTACTTCAGTGCAGCTTTGACTTCTTCCTTTAATACCATTGGTTCATGATCATATGTCACCTCCTGAAATAGCTGAACATCAACCAATTCTTTTTGCTACAGTGAATCTGTGCATTCCTTCCATCTTCTTTTGATGTTTCCTGTATCATTCAATATTTTGCTGAAAGAATCTTACAATATTGCAATTCAAGGCTTGAAATTTTTGTCCATTTTTTCAGTTTGAGAAATGCCAAGCATGGTCTTCCCTTTTGGTTTTCTAACTCTAGGTCTTTGCACATTTCATTCCAAAAATTGGCTTTGTCTTCTTGAGCTGCTCTTCGAAATCTTCTGTTCAGCTTTTTTATTTCATCTTTTCTTCCATTGGCTTTAGCTACTCTCCATTTAAGAGCAAGTTTAAGAGTGTCTTCTGACATCCATTTTAGTCTTTTCTTCCTTTCCTGTCTTTTTAATGACCTTTTGCTTTCTTTATGGATAATGTTCTTGATATCATCCCACAATTCCTCTGGTTTTCAGTCAATGGTGTTGAATGTATTAAATCTATTCTTTAGATGGTCTCTCAATTCAGGAGGGATATAATCAAGGTCATATTTTAATTGTCTTCAGCTTCAACTTGAACCTGCATATGAGCAGTTGATGGTCTGTTCCACAGTCAGCTCCTGGCCTTGTTTTGGCTGAAGATACTGAATTTCTCCATCACCTCTTTCCACAAATGTAGCCAATCTGATTCCTTTGTTACCCCATCTGGTAAAGTCTACATGTATAGCTGCTGTTTATGTTGTTGAAAAAATGTATTTGCAATGAAGAAGTCATTGGTCTTTCAAAATTCTATCATATAATCTCCAGCATCATTTCTATCACCAAGGCCGTGTTTACCAAACATCAGTGATTCTTCTTTGCTTCCAACTTTTGTATTCTAATCACCAGTAATATTCAACACATCTTCATTGCATACTTGGTCAATTTCAGACTTTAGAAATTGGCAAAAAACATAAATTTTTTTGTCTTTGGCCTTGGTGGTTGGTGCATAAATTTGAATAATAGTAGTATTAACTGGTCTTCCTTGTAGGTGTATGGATATTATCCTATCACTGACAGCATTGTATTTCCAGGTAGCTCTTGAAACATTCTTTGTGATGATGAATGCCATGACATTCCTCTTCAATTTGTCATTCATTTTTGACAACTTCCAATTTTCCTGGATTCATACTTCGTATCTTCCATGTTCCAATTATTAATGGATGTTTGCCGGTGTTTCTTCCCATTTTGAGTAGTGCTACAGCAAATGGATGTCCTGAAAGCTTTACTCCATCCACATAATTCAGGAGGCAGCTCTTCCCTACTCGTATTTTGAGTGCCTTCTGACTTCAAGGGCTCATATTCTGGCACTATTGGGGATGATGTTTCAGGGCTATTCATAATGTTTACCAGTAATATATCAGACCATGTTTCACTGCTATTCATAAGGTTTTTACTGGCCAATTCTTTGAGAAGCAGATGGCCCCTTCCTTCTCCCAAGTCTGTCTTAGTCTGGAAGTTCCTCTGAAACCTGCCCACTATGGGTGACCCTGCTGGTATTTGAAATACTGGTGGCATAGCCTCCAGCCTCACAGCAAAACACAAGCCACCACAGTATGACAAACTGACAGATTAGTGATGGAAATGGCATGTTAGAGTGGATTTGTCATGTTGGACCCACAGACCCACCCATGGAGAGTGCCCAAAAGACATACCCTTTATCAAAATGGTGAGGAATGTATTTGTAAAGGGTGAAGACTGCTATGATTGCTATTTTATGTAAGTCAGATTTGACAGTGAGAAGTGCCCTAACTGAATTAAGACACCTAACTACAATGGAGCTGACTGGATCCTGTGGTGGGCTTAGTGGTGACAATTGACAATGACAAGTAAGCATAGTTATCAGGCAGTAATAAGAATGGCCTGACTTGTATGGACTTACAGTGTTGGCTACTGAGTGATGGTGTCCCTAGGAGTGAAATAGATGGGAAATCTACTAAATATTTACTTGATTTGTACAAGTGGAAGAACTCTAGGTCAAGTGAATGGCAGTCGTGAATCGCCAGAATAGAGAGTCATAGCACCTCAATCAATTCTTAGACTTGAGCTGATTTACAGACCTACTACCTCTTGAGTAAAGGTGAGGACAGGTTCCCTTGAGGAAGGACTCCATTGCACTACCCATCATGAACTATGTATTGTCTAACCCATAAGGCATAAAGTCAGATATTCACAGCAGCACTCCATCATAAAATGGAAGTGATATATGTGAGATCGGGCTTGAGCAGGACATGAAGACACAAGTAAGTTACATGAAGAAGTGGCTCAAATATTCATGGTCTCCACTCCTGTTACATTACATTCCCTCTCCCACTTGTCATTTGTGGCTTCATAGGGAGTTTCTTACGATCAATTGACTGAGGAAGAGAAAACTCATACCTGGCTTACTGATTGTTATTCACAATACACAGGCACCCTTTGAAAGTGGACAGTGGCAGTGCTGCAGCTCCTTTCTGGGACCTCCTTGAAAGACAATGATGAATGGAAATCCTCCCAATGGGCAGAACTTCAGGCAGTGCACATGGTTGTTCCCTTTGCTTAGAAAGAGAAATGGCCAAGTGTGTGCTTGTATACTGATTCATGGGTTTTGGCCAGTAGTTTGGCTGGAAGGTCATGGACTTGGAAAGAACATAATTGGAAAACTGGTGACAAGCAGGTATGGGGAAAAAGTGTATGGATAAATCTCTCTGAATGGGCCAAAGAAGTGAAGATATTTGTGTCTCATATGAATGCTCACCAAATGGTGACCTTGGCAGAGGAGAATTTTAACAATCAAATGCATGTGATGATACGTTCTGTGAAAATCAGTCATCTTCTTTCCTCAGCCACTCTTGTTACTGACCAATGGGCTCATGAGCAAAGTGGTCATGATGGCAGTATGGAGGTGATACATGGGCTTGAAAACATGGACTTCCACTCATCAAGGCTGACTTGGCTACAGGCACTGCTGAGTGACCTATCTGTCAACAGCAGAGACCAATATTGAGTCCGCGATATGGAACCATTCCTCGGGATGATCAGCCAGCAACGTGGTGGCAGGTTGATTACATTGGACTGCTTCCATCATGGAAAGGTCAGGGTTTTATTCTTACTGGGATAGACACTTACTCTGGATACAGATTTTCCTTTCCTGCATATAGTACTTCTACCAAAATTACCATCTGTGTACTCACAGAATGTCTTACCCCACACAGCATCACCTCAGATCAAGGGACTCACTTCACAGCAAATAAAGTGAGGCAATGAATCCCTGGTCATTGAATTCATTGGTCTTAACAGGTATCCATCATCCTGAAGCTGCTGGCTTGATAGAATGATGAAATGGCTTTCTAAAGACAAAATTATGGCATCAGCTAGGTGGCAATACTTTGCACAGTTGGAACTATGTTCTCCAGAAAGATGAATATACTCTAAACCAGCATCCAATATGTGGTGCTCTTTCTCTCATAGCCAGAATTCATAGGTCCAGGAATCAAAGTGTGGAAATGGAGGTGAAACCACTCACTATTACCCCTAGTGACTCACTCACTCACAAAATGTTTGCTCCCTGTTCCCACAATCGTAAGCTCTGTGGGTCTAAAGATCTCAATTCTAAAGGGAGGAATGCTCCTACTTGGAAACACAACACTGATTCAATTGAACTGGAAGTTAAAAATCCCCTCCCCCCAGCCACATTGGGCTCCTCATGCCTCTGGAACAACAGGCAAAGTAGAGAGTTACCATATTAGCTAGTATGATTGATACGGATTAGCAAGAGAAAATTGGATTGATACTACATAATGGAGGTAAAGAAGAATATTTCTAGAATACAGGAGAACCTTTAGGGTTTCTTTTAGTATGACCATACCCTGGGAGCCCTGGTGATGTAGTGCCTAAGGTATTTGACTGCTAACCTGAAGGCTGGAAGTTCAAACTCACCAGCCACTTCTTGGAAGAAAGATTGGGCAATCTACTTCTGTAGAGATACTGCCTCAGAAGCCCAAGGAGGGGTCTCCATGAGTTGGGATCGACTAGAGATAGCAGTGAGTTTTTTTTTTGTTGTTGTTGTATACCCTATGATTAAAGTCAATGGAAAACTATAGCAGCCCAATTCTAATATGACTACTAATAGCCTAGATCCTTCAGGAATGAAGGTTTGGGTCACCTCACCAGACAAAGAACCATGACCAGCTGACTTGCTTGCTGAGGATAAAGGGAATATGGAATTGGTGGTGGAAGAAGGTAGTTCTAAATACCATTTATGATCATGTGACCAGATGCAGAAATAAGGCCTCTAATAGTTGTGAATATTTCTTCCTTGTTTTATTATGTGTGTGTGTGTGTACATAAGGAGCTCTAGTAGCATAGTGCCTAAGCATTTGACTGCAAACCAGAAGGCTGGCAGTTCGAACCTACCAGCCACTCCTCGGAAGGAAGATGGGGCAATCTACTTCTGTAATGATACTGCCTTGGAAATCCAAGGAGTGGTCACTATGAGTTGGATGCGACTCAATGGCAGTGAGTTTGGTTTGTTTTTTGGTTTGTGAGTATGTATGTATAGCAAATATTTTTGTTCTCTTATAAAATATAAGATGTAAATGGGACTTGTGTGTTTTCAGTTGAATGCATGCTAGTTGTATCATGTTAGGCACAAGTATGACTTTATAACTGTCTTTATTTAGATATAATGTATGAGTTAAGGAGATGTGTACATGAGCACAGTTGACAAGGGATGGACTGTGATGGTTAATGCTATGTGTCAATTTGCTTAAGCCATGATTCCCATTATTGTGTGGTTGCCCTCCATTTTGTGATATTATGTAATTATGCTCAATTTTATGCATCACAAATCCTAACCTGCAGAAGACAATGTGCAAAGACCTGGAGTTAGAAAACCAAAAGGGAAGAACACTCTTGGCATTTCTCAAGCTGAAAGAACTGAAGAAAAATTCAAGCCTCAAGTTGCAATATTGAACGCTTCTATGGGCAAAATATTGAATGGTGCAGGAAACATCAAAAGAAGATGGGAGGAATACACAGATTCACTGTAGCAAAAAGAATTGGTTGATGTTCATCCATTTCAAGAGATGACATATGATCAAGAACCAATGGTATTGAAGGAAGAAGTCAAAGCTGCACTGAAGGAATTAATGGAACACCCATTGAGATGCTTCAACAAGTGGATGCTCTGCTGGAGGCACTCACTTGTCCATGCCAAGAGATTTGGAAGACAGCTACCTGGCCAACTGACTGGAAGAGATCCATATTT
>NW_006921697.1:4220719-4221924 GCF_000298275.1 Orycteropus afer afer
GCCTCATATGCATGTGAGAGCTGGACAATGAATAAGGAAGAGCAAAGAAGAGTTGATGCCTTTGAGTTGTGGTGTTGGTGAAGAATATTGAAAGTACCATGGACTGCCAAAAGAATGAACAAATCTGTCCTGGAAGAAGTGCAGCCAGAATGCTCCCTGGAAGGGAGAATGGCCAGACTTGGTCTCACCTACTTTGGTCATGTTGTCAGAAGGGACCATTCCCTGGAGAAGAATATGTTTGATAAAGTGCAGGGTCAGTGAAGAAGGGGAAGACCCACAATGAGATGGATTGACACAGTGACTGCAATGATGGGCTCAGGTATAGCAAAGATAGTGAGGCTGGCACAGGACCGTGCAGTGTTTCGTTCTGTTGTACATAGGGTTGCTATGAGTCAGAGCCGACTCGATGGCACCTAACAACAACAACAACATACATTAATGAAGCAGAATAAATGTGTGGTTTATCTTTTTTTTTTTTTTAAATTATGATATGTGTGAAAGTTTACAGAGCAATTCATTTACCATACAACAGTTAATACACATTTTGTTTCATGATATTGATTATAATCTCCATAATGTAATAGATCTCTTCCCACTTTGTCCTGTTAATACCTTTTCCCTGTGTCTTTTCCTGTGCATTCCTGCTATCCCCCCCATGCAAATACTGCCCTTCTAATCTGCCATGGTTGACTATTCTTGGAGTGTACCTACCTGGTGTAAATGTTCATCTTATTATACACCTATCTCACTTGGCTGGAAGCCATGGGAGTGAATTCAATTCCAGACCTGAAGGGTGACTAGGGGCTGTAGTCTCAGGGGTTTCACCAGTCTCTATCAGACCAGCTTGGTCTTTTTTTTTTTTAATGATTTTGAATATTGCTCCATATATTTCTCCACTCTAACTGTGACCTTCTACACTGATCCCTTTCCAAGTGGTTGACAGTGGTAGCTGAGTACCATCTAGTTCTTCTGGTTTCAGGGTCATGTAGGCTGAGGTTTGTGTGGTCCACTAGTCCCTTGGACTAATTTTTTTCATGGGTCTTTGGTTTTCTTCATTCTTCTTTTCTCTGGATGAGGAGAGACCAATTGTTGCATCTTAGATGACTGCTTGCAAGCTTTTAAGACCCCAGTTGCTACCACCATAGTAGAATGTAGAACAATGTTTTTATGTAGTATGTTATGCCAATTGGGTTTGGTGTCCCTTG
>NW_006921697.1:4222697-4227091 GCF_000298275.1 Orycteropus afer afer
AGAAGGAAGGCTGGGCAATCCTACTTCTGTAGTGATACTGCCTCGGAAACCCAAGGAGGGGTCGCTATGAGTCGGGGCCGACTCGATGGCACACAACAACAACAACAACAACAACAACTTTGTTGATGTAGAGAAATCCAACTGATTTTTGTAGGTTGATCTTGTATCCTGCCACTGTGTTAAATCTTTCAATTAGTTCCAGTAGTTTTCTTTCTGAGTCCCTTGGGTTTTCAACGTATAGGCAAAAGGAATATTTTTACTTCTTCCTTACCAATTTGCATGCCTCTTGTTTCCTTTTCTTGCCTTCTTACTCTGGCTAGGACTTCCAAAACAATATTAACTAGAAGTGGTGATAGAGGACACCCTAGTCTGGTTCCCATTTGCAAGTGGAATGCTTTCAATCTCTGTCCATTGAAAATAATGTTGTATGTTGGTTTTGCATATATGCCTTTTATTATGTTGAGGAATTTCCCTTCTGTTCATATTTTTCTGAGAGGTTTTTATCAGGAATGGGTGTTGGATTTTATCCAATGTCTTTTCTGCATCAATTGATATGATCATGTGATTCTTTTCATTTATTTTTGCTTATGTAATGGATTATATTGATTGTTTTTCTAATGTGGAACCATCCTTGCATCCTGGTATGAATCCCACTTGGTCATGATGTATTATTATTATTATTTTTTTATATGTTATTGTAGGCTATTGGCTAGGATTTTGTTGGAAGACTTTTATATCTATATTCATGAGGGATATTGGTCTGTATTTTTCCTCTTTAGTGGTGTCTTTGCCTGGTTTTGGTATCAGGGTTATGCTTACTTTGTAAAATGAATTTGATAGTATTTGTGGTAGTTAAGTTTGTATGTCAACTTGGCTGGTCCTGGTTGAGTGACTGGGCAGCTGGATGTAGTATTCCCCTTGATGAGACTGGTAATCAACTCCATGGTGGAATCTACTGTGAGCAGGTGAGTGGCTGCCTTTGGAACATGATCTGCTTCCTGTATATAAGAAGAAGCCTTGGGAATGGTCTCTAGCTTATGGTACACTTGAGCCCTGCATGTAGTTGTGTCGTTGTTCAGCAGCCTGCCTTGCTCTGCTGACCTTGGGACTTTCAATAGACTTGAATGAATGGCTTACCATGTGATTTGGTAACATCAGGACTGCGCCTTTTTACTTGTCAACCTTGGGCTTGTCAGCCTCAGCAGCCAACAGTTGTCTGAGTGAAGAAAAGCCTCTAGCTTCAGTGGGGCAGGAGCAGGAGGCAGAGCTGAAACCTAAGATTGAGGGGCTTTCACCCAGCCAGTAGAGCCTGATACTTTGAACTCGGACTCAAAGCCTCCAAACTGTAAGAGAATAAACTCCCATTTCTTCAAGCCATCCCATATATGGTATATTCTTGTCAGAGTGGTACTAGGTAACCAAAACAGTATTCCATCCTTTTCTGTGTTCTGGAATAGTTTGAGTAGAATTGGTGTCAGCTTTTCTCTGAATGTTTGGTAGAATTCTCCAGAGAAACCATGTGGACCAGGAAATTTTTTTCTTGGCTGTTTTTTGTTTTGTTTTGTTTTTTTATGACATGCTCAATCTCTTCTGTTGTTATCGATCTGTTCAAATTTCTACCTTAGTGTGTGTTAGGTAAGTAGTGTGTGTCTAGAAATCTGTCCATTTTTTCTAGGTTTTAAAATTTGTTGGAGTATAGTTTTTCATAACATCCTGATAGTATTCTTTTTATTTTGGTTTGTTCTATGTGACATTGCCCATTTCATTTCCTATTTGTGTTATTTGCATCTTTTCCTTTGTTAGATTTGCTAGTGGTTTGTTGATTATATTAATCTTTTCAAAGAACCAACTTCTAGCCTTGTTGATTTTTTCTATTGTCTTTCTATTTTCTGTTTCATTTATTTCTGCTTGAATCTTTATTATTTCTTCGGTGACTGTAGGTTTTTTTTTTGCTGCTTCTTTTCTAATTGTTGGAGATGTTGGGGTAAGGTGTAGATTTTTTTTTTTAATATATGCATTTATAGCTATAAACTGCCCTCTGGTCACTGCTTGTGTTGTGTCTGAAATATTTTGATATGTTGTGTTTTCATTCTCATTTGATTCAAGGAATATTTTAATTTATTTTTAATCTTCTATTACCCAGTAGTTTGTAAAGAGGGTGTTAATCAGTTTCCATGTGTTTGTTATTTTTTCTTTGATATTCCTAGTGTGGGTTTCTAATTTTATAAGACTGTGAGCTCAGTAGATGTTTTATAGTATTTCAATATTCTTTGAAATTTATTGAGACTTTCTTTGTGGCCTACTTTATGGTCTATCCTGGAGAATGTTCCACATGCACTGGAAAAGAATATTTAATGTGCTGATGTTGGGTGAAATGCTCTGTAGATGTCTATAAGGTCAAGTTGGTTGATTGTATTGTTTAGTTTTTCTGTGTCTGTTGAGTTTCTTTCTAGTTGTTCTATCTTACATTGAAAGTGGTGTATTAAATTCTCCTATTATTACTGTGGAGTCATTTATTTGTCTTTTTAATTCTGTTAAAGTCTGATTTATGTATTTTGGGACTCTTTCATTGGGTGTGTAGATAATTATTATGGTATGTCCTCTTGTTCAACTGATCCTTTAGTCATTATATAATGTCCTTCCTTGTCTCTTATAGTTTTTTGTTTCTTAAACTCTATTTTATAGAAAATTAATATTGCCACTCCTGCTCTTTTTTGATTGCCATTTGCTTGATATATCTTTTTCCAACCTTTGATTTTTTGTCTTTGTGTCTAAGGTGAATCTTCTCTTGTAGACAGCATATGGATGGGTCATGTTTTCTTATCCAGTCTGTAATTCTCCATCTCTTGAGTGGTGCCTATAATCCACTTACACTCAGTGTAATTATTGACAAGTATGAATTTACTGCTGTCATTTTGTTCTGTGTTTTTTTGTGGTGTTGCTGATTTCTTTGTTCCACATAATTTTTGTTATCATTTCCTTTGTTGCTATTGTTTTAGTATTTGCTAAACATTTGTGCCTCTCCTCTTTTTTATTTTGATGTAAAGGTTTACTATTTTTCCTTGAGATTACACTGTGATTTATTATTTTCTTTTCAAGTTTAGGTCAGTCTATTCCACCTTGCAATTGTCTTGACTTCCTCTCCATTTGGAAGTTCTGTACCTACACTGTCTATTCCCTCTTTGTGGTTTGTAGATGTCCTCATTTATCAATTGATGTCTCTGGTTCCCAGTTTACTGTCTTGTAAGTTTATTTTACTTTGGATACTTCTATAGCTGGGTTGATTTCTCGGTTATGTCATTATATGTGTTAATCATTGGTTGTTGTGTGCTTTTGTTGGTTATCTGTCTAAAGGACTTCCTGTAGCATTTCCTGTAAGGTTGGTCTGATGTTGACAAACTTAATTTCTGTTTATCTGGAAATGTCCTAACTTCACCATCATATTTGGGGCTATTTTGCTGTGTATATAATTCTTGGTTGGAAATTTTTTCTTTTAGGGTTTTATATATATCATCCCATTTCCTTCTTGTCTGCATGGTTTCTGCTGACAAATCTGAGCTTAGTCTTATTGGTTGCCCCTTATGGGTAACTTTTTTTTTCCCCCATTCTGCTTTCAAGATTCTTTGTCTTTGGTTTTGGTGTGTTTTGTTATATGTCTTAGTGATTTTCTTTTGGGGTCTATCCTATTTGGGATTCATAGAACTTTTTGAATGGATATCTTCTTGTCTTTCATCGTATTAGGGAAATTCTGTTCCAATAACCTTCAACAGTTTTCTCCATAGTTTTATTTGTCTCTTCCTATTCTGGAATTCTGATCACACATGAGTTATTATCACATGAATCTTATGCTATCTTCATTTTGTTTTGATTTTTTTCCTGATTGATCCCTTAACAAAATAGTATTGAGGTATTTGTCTTCAATCTCACTAATTCTGTCTTCCATTGATTTGATTCTACTCTTTTGCCTATTCAATGTGTTATCCATTTCTGAAATCTTAGTATTAATCTTCTGGATTTCTATTTGTTGTTTTTGTATGGTTCCTATTTTGTTTGTTTGTTTATTTTGTCAGTTTGCTCTAAATTGTTATAGAGTTTTGTTTTATGTTTTCCTTAACTTAGCTTTTCTTGATCTGTCTTTTAATCCATCGAAGGTACCTAAATATAATTCTTTCAAATTCCTTATCAGGCAGTTCCAATACTGCTGCTTCTTCAGGGAGTTTTTCTGGGTTTATATCCTGTTCTCTTGTTGGTACTACTTTATCTTGCTTCTTTGTGTGGACTGGGATGACCTCTGAGACATTGTAATGTCATCATCTTTATATTTAATTGGTGATTGTGTTTTGGTATGATTCACCCAGCATTTTGTTGTTATTGTTGTTTTATTATATATATAT
>NW_006921697.1:4228066-4230301 GCF_000298275.1 Orycteropus afer afer
TAAAGTAAAGCTTTCAAGACCCCCATTTGCCTATGTGACATGACTCAAATTGAGGAGAAACAGCTGCAAACATTTATTAATAATCAGAGCATGGAATGTATGAAGTATGAATCCAGGAAATTGGAAGTTGTCAAAAATGAAATGGAATGCATAAAGATTGATATCTTAGTCATTAGTGACCTGAAGTGGACTGGTTTTGACCATTTTGAATCAGACAACCATATGATACACTATGCTGGAAATGACAATTTGAAAAGGAATGACATGACATTCATCATCACAAAAGATATTTCAAGCTCTGTCCTGAAGTACAATACTGTTAGTGATAGGATAATACCCACACACCTCCAAGGAAGACCAGTTAATACAACTATTATTCAAATTTATGCACCAAACACCAAAGCAAAAGATAAGGAAATTTAAGATATTTTTTCAACTTCTGCAGTCTGAAATTGACTGAACTTGCAATCAAGATATGTTAGCTATCACTGGTGACTGGAATGCAAAAGTTGGAAACAAAGAAGAATTACTGGTAGTTGGAAAATTTGGCCTTGGTGACAGAAATAATTCTGGAGATCGCATGATGGTTTGCAAGACCAACAATTTATTCATTGCAAATACCTTTTTCAACAACACAAACAGCAGCTATACACATGAACTTTGCCATATGGAATCCACCGGAATCAGATTGACTACATCTGTGGCAAGTGGCAATGGAAAAGCTCAGTATCTTCAGCCAAAACAAGGCCAGGAGCTGATTGTGGAACAGACCATCAACTGCTCATATGCAAGTTCAACTTAAATTTGAAGACAATTAAAACAAGTCCACAAGAGTCAATATATGATCTTGAATATATCCATCCTGAATTTAGAGACCATCTAAAGAATTGATTTGATGCATTGAATACCAATGACTGAAAACCAGAAGAATTGTGGGATGACATCAAGAACATCATCCATAAAGAAAGCAAGAGGTCATTAAAAAGATGAGAAAAGAAGAAAAGACCAAAAATGGATGTCAGAAGAGACTCTAAAACTTGCCCTTGAGCAAAGAGTAGCTAAAGCAAATGGAAGAAATGACAACATAAAAGAGCTGAACAGAAGATTTCAAAGAGCAGCACGAGCAGACAAAGCCAATTACTATAATGAAATGTGCAAAGACTTGGAGTTAGAAAACCCAAAGGGAAGAACACACTCAGCATTTTTCAAGCTGAAAGAACTGAGGAAAAAAATTCAATCCTCGAGTTGCAATATTGAAAGATTCTATGGGCAAAATATTGAATGATGCAGAAAACATTAAAAGAAGATGGAAGGAATACACAGAGCCACTGTACCAAAAAGAACTGGTAGATGTTTATCCATTTCAGGAGGTGGCATATGATCAAGAACCAATGATATTGAAGGAAGAAGTTGAAGCTGCACTGAAGAAATTGGTGAAGAACAAGGCTCCAGGAATTAACGGAATACCTTCTGAGTTGTTTCAACAAAGGGATGCATCAATGGAGGCACTCACTCAGTTATACCAAGAGATTTGGAAAACAGCAACCTGGCCAACTAACTGGAAGAGATTCATATTTGTGCCCTCTCTGAAGAGAGGTGATCCCACAGAATGTGGAAATTATAGAACAATATCATTAATATCACACGCAAGTAAAATCTTACTGAAGATAATTAAAAAATGATTGCAGCAGTATATTGATAGAGAACTTCCAGAGGTGCAAGCTAGATTCAGATGAGAAACAATGGATATCATAGCTGTTGTCAGATGGAACTTGGCTCAAGGCAAAGAATACCAGAAAGATGCTTACTTGTGTTTTATTGACTATGCAAAAGCATTTGATTGTGTGGATTATAACAAATTGTGGGTAACATTTAGAAGAATGCAAATTCCAGAACACATCCCTCCAGTGATGCATCCCTTTGTTGAAACATTTCAGAGGGTATTCCATTAATTCCTGGAGCCTTTTTCTTTAATTAATTGTACTCATGAGGAACCTATGTATAGACCAGGAGGCAGTGGTTCAAACAGAACAAGGGGGCACTTCATAGTTTAAAATCAAGAAGGGAGTGCATCCTTTCACCATACTTATTCAATCTGTATGCTGAGCAAATAATCCAAGAAGCTGGACTATATGAAGAACAATATGGCATCAAAATTGGAGGAAGAATCATTAACAACCTGCAATATGCTGATAACATAACTTTGCTTGCTGAAAGTGAGGGTGACTTGAAGCA
>NW_006921697.1:4230652-4263617 GCF_000298275.1 Orycteropus afer afer
TTGATGCTTTTGAGTTGTGGTGCTGGTGAAGAATGCGAAAAGTACCATGGACTGCTAAAGGAACTAACAAATCTATCCTGAAGGAAGTGCAGCCAGATGCTCCTTGGAAGTGAGAATGGCCAGACTTCGTCCGACCTACTTTGACCATTCCCTGGACAAGGATGTCATGCTTGGTAAGGTGGGGGGTCAACAAAAGTGGGGAAGGCCCTCAACAAGATGGGTTGACCCAGTGGCTGCAATTACGGGCTCAAGTATAGCTGGGATTGCGGGGCTGGTGCGGGACCAGGCAGTATTTTGTTCTGCTGTGCATAGGGTCGCTATGAGTTGGAGATGACTCAACAGCACCTAACAACAACAGCAACAATAATCACAACAACAAAAAGGCAATAAATGAAAAGAAAGAAAAAAGGGGAGAGAATAGAATAAGGGAAAAATGAGAAAAATGCAAAAAGAAACAAGGGATGGGAAGAACTGAAAGAGAAAAAGAAGAAAAGAGAAAGAAGGGAACCAAGAAAAGTGGGTGTGGGTGTGGGTGGGACAAGGACCAGGGAAGGGAAAAAGAAGAAATATAAAAATGAAGGAAGAAATGAGGAAGAAAAAAATGTAATTTAAAAACAAACAAACAAAACCAAAGCTGGGATAGGGCAGGGCACATTTTCTAGTCATCAGCTACTAGTGTGGTTGCCCATGCAATCCTTGTCAAACAGAACTAGCTAATTCTTAGATTGCTGCCTGGATAAAAACCACCTGTAAATATTCAAATTGGCCATCTCATCAGGATAGCCGACAGTCGTCAGCTCTGTTTGTCTCCTTATTCACTGTTTTCATTCAGGTTCTTCTACTAGTTGGTATTTAATCCACTTCTTTATCCTTCCCTTCAAAGATGAGAGTTCCAGGGTCATCTTCCATGTCTGTTTCAATTGGGTTCTCATTTCTTTGTTGTACAGACTCTGTGTAGCTTGTCTGCCTATGCCATCATCTTGCTGGAAGTCCTGTGGGGTTTGAGTCATACTCTTACTCAAGTTGCACACTTACTCTGATGTAAGGAGAATTTCCTTGGGGGTCTGACCTACATCCAATATAAATATGAATGCTCTGGCAAGGTTTTTCCTTGCTCTGGATCCTACATTTATCTTATCATCTCACCTCTAGTTCTTGGGACTGGAGGTAGCCGCCTGTCATCTGACCTACTGATTTTTGGATTCACCAGCTTCTGCAGTCCTATGAGCCAGCAGCCTGTCAACTGACCTGTCAATTGTGAGTTTGTCATCCCATGTAACCATATGAGTCAGAAAAGCCTTCAGCCTGATGCCTGACCCATGGATTTGGGACTCATCAGCTTCCTTAACTATGTGAGCCATTTCTCAGATATAGATATAGATACAGATAGATGACATAGATATAGATATATGCTTCATTTGTTTTACTTCTCCAGAGACCCCAGCCTAATAAGACTGTGTGGTACTGGTATAAGGAAAGGATATAGACCAAAGGAATAGAATTGATAGTCCAGAAATAAACTCATATGTCTATGCACAATTGATTTTTGATAAGGGTGCCAAGACCATTCAATGAAGAAAGAATAGTCTCTTCAACAAATGTGTTGAGACAACTGGATTTCCACATGCAAAAGAATGAAGTTGGAAACCATACCTCAGACCATATAAGAAAATTTATTTAAAATGGATCAATGGCCTAAACATAAGAACTAAAACCCTAAAATTCTTAGAAGATTAAATAGGAGTAAAACTTCGAGATTTTGTTTGTGACAATGGATTCTTGGATATTACACCAAAATCAAGTAATAAAAACATTTGTACATGAAAGGATTTTATCAAGAAAGTGAAGAGGAGCTTACATAATGGGAGAAAATATTTGGGAACAATATATGTGATAAAGGTTTAATATTCAGAATATATAAGAATTCTTTCAACTGAAAAACAAAAGACAGACAATTCAATTAAAAAATGGGCAATGGACTTGAGTAGATTTTTCTCCAAAGAAGATATACAAATGGCCAATAAGCACATTAGCACATTAGATATTCAACACCATTCAGTGTTTGTTGTTGTTGTTGTTATGTGCTGTCGAGTTGTCTCCAACTCATAGTGAACCCTCTTTGGGTTTCCGAGACAGTATCACTATAGAAGTAGATTGCCCAACCTTCCTTCAAGGAATGGCTGGTAGGTTTGAACTGCCAGCCTTCTAGTTAGCAGTCAAGTGCCTTAGGCACCACAATGAGATACCATTTCATTCCATCTAGTATGGGTAAGGTGAAAACAAAAACAAAAACAAAACAAAACAAAACCCAGAAAATAACAAATGTTGGTGAGTATGTGGGGAAATTGGAACCCTTATCCATTGCAGGTGGGAATGCAAAATGGTACAGCCATTCTGGAAAACAGAGTGGTGGTTCCTCAAAAAACTAACAATGGAACTACCATATGACCCAGCAACTTCATTCCTAGGTATATATCCAAAAGACCTGAAAGTAGAGACTCAGAGACTTATACACCAGTTCATTGCAGCACTGTTCACGATAGTCAAAATGTGGAAAAAATCCAAATGTCTATCAACAGATGAATGGAGAAGCAAAATGTGGTATATCCATGTAATGGAATATTATTTGGCCATAAAGAGAAATGAAGTTCTGATACGTGCTATGACATGAATTAATCTTGAAAACACTATGCTACGTGAACTAAGTCAGACACAAAAGTACAAATATGTATAATCCCACTTATATGGAATATTTAGGATAGGCAAATGCATAGAGATATAAGTGTATTAGTGATTATTAGGGACTGGGGGGATGAGGAAATGGGAACTTATTGCTTAAGGGGTACTAAGTTTCTGTTTGGCGTATTGAAAATTTTTTGGAAATAAAGAGTGGTAATGGTTGCACAAGGAGCTTTGGTAGTGCAACAGCTGAGCACTCGGCTGCTAAGTAAAAGGTTGGCAGTTGGAACCCACCAGTGGCTCCACAGCAATCTGTTCACACAAAGATTCCAGCCAAGAACATTTTATGTGGCAGTTCTACTACGTCATCACATGAGGTTGCTATGAATGGAACTTGACTCAGTGGCACCTAACAATGGTTGCACAATATAGTGAATGTAATTAATGCCACACTTTCATTGGTATTTTTTTGTACTGGTAAAAAGTTAAGAACACCCAAGATAGCCATCATTAGGGAATAAATAAAGTGGACCATATCCATGCTCTGGCATATGATACAGCATTTAGTAATAGTATACTGGTTGGAAAATCCTACTTCTGTAGTGATACTGCCTCGGAAACCCAAGGAGGGGTCGCTATGAGTTGGGGCTGACTTGATGGCACATAACAAAGCAACACACTTAAAAGTGGTTAAAATGTTATTTTTTTTTTGTTATGTACATATTATCAGAGTAAAATCATGTTGTGTGTGTGTGTGTGTTTATGGAGAGCTCTGGTGGTGCAGTGACTAAGGCATTTGACTGCTAACCAGAAGTTTGGCAGTTCAAACCCACCAGTCACTCCATGGAAGGAAGACAGGGCAATCTACTATAAAGGTTTACCACCTTGGAAACCCAAAGGGGTCGCTATGAGTTGGAATCAACTTGATGGCAGTGAGTTTGGTTTTGGTTTTAGTTTTTTTTACATATACACATACACATACACACACACACACACACACACACACACACACATATATATATATGAAAGCCCTTTTTCATGCTGAAGGAATGATCCCCTCTCCATACAGTGGTGCCCTTGAGAAGGAGACTTTGTTAGTATCTTGGCACTGCATTTTGGCTGTTATCACCCCACTAGTCTGGGTGTATTTATTGACAGAGCTAAGGGCTGATATCCTGGTTGGCTTTGTGGTATGCATGACTAAGGGCAAGTCCTCTCCTCTCTTTGACACCTAGTCTCCCCACATGAACCAGGAGAGGATTTGACTAAGTGACCTCTAAAAGTTCTGCTACTTGATTGCCTGATGGAAGTAGCAACCAGAAGAGAAGCTGGAATCATGGTCTCAG
Source organism: Orycteropus afer afer (assembly GCF_000298275.1). Classification (NCBI taxonomy): domain Eukaryota; kingdom Metazoa; phylum Chordata; class Mammalia; order Tubulidentata; family Orycteropodidae; genus Orycteropus; species Orycteropus afer. The sequence goes on from NW_006921697.1 coordinate 4,234,678, forward strand.
GTGGGAAGGCACTTTAAATGTTCCATTTAGTCTTCACTCTTTGGGATGCTCATGACCAAAAAAAAAACCCACCTCAAATTGGCTCAAGAAAAAAGGGATTTTATTGGATCAGGTAATTGGAAAATGTATGGCTAGATTCAGGTTTGGCTCGTTCCCTGGACTAAAACAATGTCATCAAGATGTGATCTCTCTCAGTCTTTTCTACTTTCCTTAACCTTCTTTATTTTCAGACAGGTTCTTCCCATGCAAGGGCAAGATGGTCACCAGCAGCTCCAGGGTTCCATCCTACCAGCTTAGCATCTCATCCCAAGGGTTCCAGCCAAAGTTCCAGGGCTGATGCTCATTGGTCTGTATTGAGTGACACCCCCTTTGCAGCATTAATCAATCACTTTAGCCAAAGTATAGATTCTGTTCATTGGCCAGAATCTGGAAGTTGGGTGATTAGGTGAGAATATGGCCTGAGAGTTGTGCATGGATGGCTCCCCAAAACCAAGTCAAGAGCTGTTACCAAAGGGGGAAAGGAGACTGAGAAGTAAAATGCTCACATTCACCTAGATCAGTGGATTTCAGTGTGTTCCCTGCAGCATCAGCATCACCTGGGAGCTTGTTAGAAATGCAGATTCTTAGGCATCACTCTAGATGTACTAAATCAGAGAAGCCTAGCCCTCCAGGTGATTCTGATAAAAGTTAAAGTTTCAAAACTATTGATGGAAACCACTGGTTCATGCCCTTGACTCCAACTAGAATCCTGGTGACGTCACTTCTGTTGGTCTCACCCACCCATAAACGTCCTCCCATACAGAATCCTTATTAATGTTTATTAATCAATTTTAATCATGGAACAATATGTGGTAAATAGTTGTAAATTTCTGAAATACAATATTTCTCAGAGTATGTGAATACTAACAAAATTGTTTTGTAAAATTTTTTTACATTGAATTACAACGTTATTAATTACAACATTGTTAGTAACTTTTTTGATTTTTTTCAGAAGACTTTTCTTATTTTTATCCTTCTTTTCCTTTAATTATTATTTCACTGTAAAAAAAAAATATTGATATAGTTTCACAATTACTATTTACCACAATACTGTAGCTGAAACACTAGAAAATTTGACAAAATCAGTGATTTTGTCACTGGCAGCAACAAAAATAAGTGTGTGCCACAAGCACATGCAGACAAAACCACATGATTTGAAGCATCATTGTAATCGGTAATAATGACAGCTCTGACCATGTGGTTGTTGTTATGTGCCGTGGAGTCAGACCTAACTTCTAGTGACCCCCTCTTTGGGTTTCTGAGGCAGCATCACTACAGAAGTAGATTACCCAACCTTCCTTCCAAGGAGTGGCTGGTGGGTTTGAACCGCCAGCCTTCTGGTTAGCAGTCAAGTGCCTTAGGCACTATACCACCAGAGCTCCTAGCTCTGACCATACTGCTTAAAAGGTTCAAAAAGTCAATCAGCTTAGAGTTCTAGCCTTGTAACTATATTGATACATGTAAGTTGAGCTTGCAAAAAATAATTTTTATTGTTTAACAATGGGATATTCTTATTTCTGCTGAAACACTACACAAATATTTTATAAACACTCATTTTGGTGTCGCCCCCTCTGACAATGTCATCTAGTGTGCTCCACAACCACCACACACCCCACCCCACCCACTGGAAGTTGCTGGGCGGTGCAAACAGTTAACATGCTCAGCCGCTAACCAAAAGGTTGGCAGTTCAAATCAACCCAGAGACACCTGGGAAGAAAGACCTGGCAATCGACTTCTGACAAATCAGCTGTTGAAAATCTGATGGAGCACAGATTTACTGTGATGCAGACAGGATTACCATTAGTCGAAATCAACTCAACCACAACTGATTTGGGGGAATTTTAAGATGCCTAAGCCTTACTCCTTACCAATTTATCAGGATAAAAGGCTGGAAATGGGGCTAGTTATTGGCTTATTTGGAAATGTTCCCTCCAAGTGATTCTAATGGGCAGCCAAGATTGAGAGAACCACTGAGCTCAAAATAACTGTAATTCTCATCTACCTCTAATTTGTGAAATAGTGACCCCTCCTTTGGTTCCTGCAGCAGTATCTCTACTGAAGTAGATTGCCCAGTCTTCCTTCCAAGGAGTGGCTGGTGGGTTTGAACTGCCAGCCTTCTGGGTAGTAGTCAAATGCCTTAGGCACTACACCACCAGAGCGCCACGTCTAATTTGTGAAGTGGAGATAAACAAGGATATGAACAGTCCTTCTGCTGGAATGGCAGTTTATTAAAGGATGACTTGGAAGGCAGCAACTTGAGCCAGGCCAAATTAAGTGAAAAAGCTAAGGACATGTAATCCATGCAATCGCATGGAGTTTGAACCTGGAATTTCCTACCCTGTGATAAATTAATCTTTACACCCTCACAGCTGATTCACTCAAGAGGAAAAGAACTAGAGAGAAAAAATAATAGCCAGAATTTATTGAGTGTTTACTACACATCAGGCAATGCATTTAGTTCATTTAAGCCAGACATAACCCTGTAAGGTAGACAATGTTAAATATGAATATAATCCTGTGAAGTAGGAATATTAAATGATAAGGAGGACACTGAGGATCAGAGGGAAGGTTAAGTAGCGATACATCAGTGGCAGAATTGGGATTTGAATCTAGGATTGCCAGTTCTAAAAGCAGAGTGCTTAACCTCTGATCTATGATGCCTCCCAAGAAAGATCATGATCCCTAGTTAATGGTAGAGGAACTGGGGAAGGGTTTGGAGGAGAATCTTCTGACTCAATGTGTTTCTAGGTAAGTGCTCCGGCCTGGAATCAAAACCTGAGCCACACGCACAGTTCTGCTCCTAATTAGCTGTGTGACCTGGACCAAGTCACTTCCGTCTAGGGCATTCAGCCTTCCCACCTTATGATGGATAGCTTTCATAGACATCTAAGGCCTTTTGTTCAGCTTAGTTTGGATGATGGTATCTGGAAGATTCCTGTAGAAGAACCTGCTTCCCAGGATCCTAGAACCTGTTCTGAAACGCTTCTTAAGTTCCAGCCCAACCAGCTGTTCTAGTCATTTGGCTGGCCACTAAAGAATAACTCCCTAGACTGGATGAAGATTCCTGATTTTCTCAAGTCTTGGATGATGAAACATTAAGTAAAGTTTTGCTGAAGATAATTAAAAAACACTTGCAGTAGTATATTGACAGAGAACTGCCAGAAATTCAAGCCAGATTCAGAAGAGAATGAGGAATGAAGGATATCATTGCTGATGTCAGATGATCTTGGCTGAAACAGAGAATACCAGAAAGACATTTACTTGTGTTTTATTGACTATTCAAAGGCATTCGACTGTGTGGATCATAACAAGTTATGGATAACATTACAAAGAGTGGGAATTCCAGAACATTTAATTGTGCTCATGAGGAACATAAACCAAGAGGCAGTCATTTGAACAGAGAAAGAGGATACTGCATAGTCTAAAATCAGGAAAGGTGTGGCTCGGGGTTATATCCTTTCACCATATTTATTCAATCTGTATGCTGAGCAAATAATCTGAGAAACTGAACTGTATGAAGAAGAACACAGCACCAGGATTGGAGGAAGAACAATTAACAACCTGCATTATGCAAATGACACAACTTTGCTTGCTGAAAGTGAAGATGACTTGAAGCACTTGTTGATGAAGATCAGAGATTATAGTACCTCAACATAAAGAAAACAAAAATCCTCACAATTGGACCAATAAGCAATATAATGATAAATGGAGAAAAGATTGAAGTTGTCAGGGACTTCCTTTTATCTGGTCCATAATCAACACCCACGGAAGCAGCAGTCAAGAAATCAAGTGACGTATTGCATTGGGAAAATCTACTGCAAAAGACCTCTTTAAAGTGTCAAAGAGGAAAGTATCACTTTGAAGGCTAAGGGGCTCCTGACCCAAGCCACAATATTTTCAATGATTTCATATGCTTATGAAAGCTGGACAATGAATTAAAAAGACCACAGAAGAATTGATGAATTTGAATTGTGGTATTGGCAAAGAACATTGAATGTACCATGGACTGCTAGAAGAACTAACAGATCTGCCTTAGAGGAAGTACAGCCAGAATGCTCCACAGAAGCAAGAATAGCCAGGCTTCGTCTCTCATACTTTGGTCTTGTTGTCAGAAGGGATCAATCCCTGGAGAAAGACACCATGCTTGGTAAAAACAGAGGGTCAGCAAAAAAGGCAAGACCCTCAGTGAGATGGATTGACATAGTGGCTGTGATGGTGGGCTCAGGCATGGCAACAATTGTAAGGATGGCACAAGACTGGGCAGTATTTCATACCGTTGCACTTGGGGTCACTGTGAGTCGGAAATGGCTCAAGGACACCTAACAAAAGCAACAACAGTCACAATTAAATCTTGGAGGACTAAGAATACACTGCAGAATTTTACAGGGCCTTACATATTTTTATCATACAAGAGTGCAAAAATCACAGTACCCTACCCTGATTCTAGCAACATTTATCGGTACTTGCAATGCATTCAAGGTCCCTGGATGGCACAAATGATTCACACTTGGATGCTAACTGAAAGATTAATGGCTGTTCAAATCCACCCAACTATGGAAGGAAGGCCTTGTGATCTGCTTCTGTAAAGATTACACCACATTATATTGTGAAAAACATGTGAAACTGGTTCACTACAGAATAGTAAGTAAGCATAAGTAAGCCTGTGCTTACTTGCTTACTGAGAATACCGTCTCTGTCAGGGATTGTAAATTTGAAAAGAGGCATTGATTCTGTAAGAGGGTGTTATGGGGTTGGGAGAGAGACAGACACCAGCCATTCCCAGAAGTAGAGTCTTTGATGTGGCGAAAAAGTGTGAAATTGTCCACTACAGATTAGTAAGTAAGCACAAGTAAGCCTGTGCTTACCTTGCTTAGTAGATAATCTTACACTGAAAATGGACTACTATGGAATAAAGTATAATATTATGTCTCAGCTAAAAATAATAAGCATGTTCTTTATGGACTGATACAGTATGATCACTATTACATATCACAAAATGAGAAAATCAAGATACAGAATTGTGTATAGAGCATGTTTCCGTTCGTGTAAAAAAGACGGTAATGCACAAACCGGGGGTTGGAACATTACAGCCCACAGCACAAAACTGCCTCTGGATACAGCCTGTGAGCTGAGAATGGTGTACAGATTTTTAATAGTTGTAAAAACGAGTCAGGTCCGACTTGAGGGCACATAACAACAAGAACAACAAAAAAAAAAAAGGAAAGAAAAGAAAAGAAAAATATTTCATGACAGATGAAAATGATACGACATTCCAATTCTAATGTCTATAAATCAAATTTTATTATCACACAGCAATGTTTATTCTTATATGTATTGTCTATTACTGTTTTCTCAATACAATGGCAAAGTACAGTAGTTGCAACAGAGACCGTAAGTCCTGCAAACCCTAAAATATTTATGATCTGGCCTATTATAGAAGTTTGCTGACCGCTGACTGAAGCCTGTCTAGAAGGAAATGCTATAAACTGGTGATGCTGTTGATCGCCTTGAAGGGAAATTAAGTCCTTAAGGGTCCTAGGGAGTCTCCTGGTTAGGGAGACTTCTCTCTGGGTGCCCTTTTGGACCTATTGTAAAAATGTAAGCAAAACTGAAGCTATATATTTCTGTGTGTGAACATGTTGCTGTTGTTGTTAGGTGCCAGCGAGTTGATTCTGACTCATAGTGACCCCGTGTGACAAAGTAGAGCTGCCTCATCAGGGTTCTAGGCTTTGATCTTCACAGAAGCAGATCCTTAGGTCTTTGTGCCTCACAGCCTCTGCGTGAGTTCAAACCGCCAACCTGTCAGTTGGCAGCCAAGTCCTTAATTTAGCATATTAAGATTTATGGATGTACATCAAATGAGTAACTGAGGCTACTCTGAAGGAGGAGCTGGCTGGAAAAAGGAGAGTCAAGAGTAGTTTCTGTAGAAAATAAATCATTGGAATATTTCACAAAGAGAATCACTTCATGTATAACTGTATAATAATTAAATATGAAGAATGCATTCATAAAGATAGCTCTAGCTGTACTTTCTAGAACTGTGTACTCCACAAGTTTGCAGGCTTTGCCCGTGGACTCACTGCAGCTCCTGATATGCTCAATAATCTAGTAATTGAATGGATATGAGTCCAAGAGATGTGTGGGAGTGAGGGAGTACGCTCAGAGAAAAATACTCAGCTCAGAGTGTGCCCAGGATGGGAGCTGGGGACTGGCCAACCAGGGACATCATCCCTAAAGTTTCCCCCAGGTCTGTAAGGAGCCTTGGCTAAGGAGCCCTAGTATTCCAGAGAGCTATAGACATTTTAGTGCCCTCCCATCCCCTACCCCCGAAAGACCCCAGGTTTTTTGTCCTTTACAGCCTCTCTTGAAGGACACCCGGGAAACCTAGCTGGGGGCTTGTGCAACACCAGCTGTGCCCGCTGCTCCCTAGAACTGCCTCTTCAGCAAGTGCCATCTGTGGTGTCATTGCTCTGTGGGGAGAGACTCCTACTCACTGCTGTCCAGTGCTGTGAGAAGCCCTGGCCTGAAGATCATGCCTATGGTGGTGGCAGCAGAATTGGTGGATATTCAGATACCCAGATAATGGGCTCTAGGGATTTCGTTCTGCTGTGCATGGGGTCGCTATGAGTCAGAGACGACTTGACGGCACCTAACAACAAAAACAGGGATTTCTGACAATAGGGATGTCTGACACACGGACAAATTGAAATGGAAACCTGTTGCTTTGGTTCTTATTCCTTGTTCCAGAAAGGGTGCTCTAATTTTATTTGGGATTCTCTTGTTCCTCTACATGTAGTCCATATGGTTTGGATAGGACTGACCTGCCCCTGGATCCAGACTTGGACACATGATACTTATCTGGCCAATTGGAACATTCCATTCCCCTGGTCACAGTGACTGGTCCAGAGATAGGTGTGTGACCCAAGCCAAGGCAATGAAAGTCAGCCTCAGTATTTTTACTGGAGCTATGTGCCTAAGGCACTTGACTGCTAACCAGAAGGCTGGCGGTTCAAACCCACCAGCCACTCCTCGGAAGGAAGGTTGGGCAATCCTACTTCGGTAGTGATACTGCCTCGGAAACCCAAGGAGGGGTCGCTATGAGTCGGGGGCCGACTCGACGGCAAATAACAATAACAATGGGGAAAGAGGTTCTGTCTCTCTGCTGAGTTTGGTACATATAAAGCTACACTTAGGGCTGCTAGTTGCCTTTGTGCCACTAGAAAGAGCAAGCTGGCTCAACAACCAAGTTAGCACAGAAGGAAGTAGAGCTGAGAAGTGGAGACTGGTTTCTGATAACCTTGTTTAAACACTGGATTCTGCTATGCCTGGAGTCCATATTTACTTCTGGCCTCTTCAATAAATGAACCCCAAATTCCCTTTTCTGCTTAGCTTGGTTTGTACTAGGAAGAGTTATGACTACTACCCAGAGTGGGCAGAGTCAGGCTTCCTATCAGATTCTCTGAACATTTCATCTCATGACAATCCCCTTTGCAGAGCACTCAGACTCTCCATTGCTCTTTCCTAGACTGCCCCAAGGCTGCTGATTCTCTACTGCTGGCTCTCACTCTACTCTCTGGATGGCACGTCTTACACACCTAGACCTCTTCTCCTGCCTCAGCAGTAGCCCACTCCTCTGTGTGTGTTCAGTCCTAGGTTCCAGCCCTTGTATTATCCAGGCCAGCTGTGGCTAACCTTCATACCCATTTGTGATTGAAATGTGGCCCAAAACATGACCATTCTTCTCTTTAATATTTATTGAGCACTTCTTGTATGCCAGACTTTGGCCAAGTAATTTACATGCATTGAGTCCTCTCAATAACACTATCAGATAAGTTTTATGATTATTGATGATGATTGTTGCCCTCATTTTTAAGAAGAGGAACCAGAGACTTAGAAAGATGAAGTAAATGGCTTGAAATCAAGCAACTGAGTCACATCCAGGCAGAGTCAGGGCTGAGGCTGGATTATGGAGAGGAACTGACCCCAGATTTATGCCTTGACCACTGCACCAGTGACTCTAATCTGAGTGAGCAACAGGGTGACCTAGGGTGCTGGTGCCCATTCCAGGGCTGCTCTCCTGTGAAATGAGGACTGAGTGGATTTGGGAAGCTTTATCATTAACAAATGCCCCAGAGGATGCTGAGGTCTCTAGGACCTCACCCTGAAAGTGGTCACTGTCTCCTCCACCAAGGACTTTGTCCGTAGAAAGGAGTTTGGCATTCCTAGACCCATTCTTGTAGGAGGCAAAACTCTGCCTAAAGACCTAGCTTAAGAGTAATTACAATGCAACAAAATTCTTCAGGGACAGAAGGAATAGGGAGATCAGGGACATGTGGAGTGGTCAGCTCATGCCTGTGAAGAAAACAAAAAAAAAACAAAAACAAAAAAAAAAATAAAGAATATCATTGTTTTCCTCTCTGGAGGGCAGGCTGCTTTATTGTTGTATATACTCTATGAGGTAACAGGACTCTTGTGAGCCAGGGATAGGAAGAAATTAAAATTCTTTAAATTCTTCACTTTTCTGAAAAAGAAATGGCTCTTACTACACAAAGAATGAAGTTCAAAGTTCTTAATAAAGTTTAAAGGCCCAGGCTGAGCTGGGTGTGTTCTTTTGATACCCGGCCTTTATGCATGCTGTTCCCTCTGCAAGGAGCACCATCTTTCCTCCTCCCTGCCTTTGCTTAGGAAACTTCTACTCAACTTTCAGGTACCAGCATGGGTTACACTGCCTCTAGGAAGTCTTCCCTGACCTCTATGTCTGGCTTAGGCACCCCTTCTTAGCGCTCTGGTTGTTGTTGTTGTTGTTATGTGCTGTGGAGTCGGCCCTGACTCATAGCGACCCCTCCTTGGGTTTCCGAGGCAGTATCACTACGGAAGCAGATTGCCCTATCTTCCTTCCGAGGAGTGGCTGGTGGGTTTGAACCACCAGCCTTCTGGTTAGCAATCAAGTGCCTTAGTCACTATGCTACCAGAGCTCCCAGTGCTCTGGTAGTGCCCTGTAATATGTCTTGATCCTACCACTCATATTATATTTTATGTATCTGATTCCTGCACTATACTATGAGGTTCCTGAGGAAAGGCCCATGTCTGTATTGTTTTCTATTATATTATTAGGACCAGACACACAACAACAATTCACTGAATGAGTACATGAATGAATGAAGGTTTAATAAAACCAAAAGAGAAAGCCCTAGGTGGTTACATGTAGTAACCACTTTGACCACTAGATGGCATGGCATCATGGCATCCCAGTTGATACTGGCTGGGAGTGGGGGTAACATCGGAAGCTGTTGATGGGATTGATGGAGTGATGGGGTGAGGCGAATCTTCCCAGTGGGCTTCTGATCTTCTGAAGACTATAGCTGGAGACTATAATTTGTAAATATGGAAACGTTTGGTTGGGCTGCTACCTTACTCCAGAACCCCATTTCCGTCAAGGGAGATATATTTTCATAAAAACCAAACTAAACTCACTGCTGTGGAGTCAGATCTGACTCACAGCGACCCCTCCTTGGGTTTCCAAGGCAGTGTCACTGCGGAAGTAGGTTGCCCAGCCTTTCTTTCTAGGAGTGGCTGGTGGGTTTGAACCACCAGCCTTCTGGTTAACAGTCAAATGCTTTAGGCACTATGCCACCAGAGCTCCTATATATCTTCTTACTACACATCAAATTCTTTTTCAACTTCTCTAAAGTTTCTTGTCTTGCTTCCTGAAGAGTTATTTTTGTTATTGTTGTTGTTACTGTTTGTTTACTTGAAATGGTTTTATAAATTGCTTTTTCTTACTACTTTGAGAATTAGAGGGCTCTGTCACTTTTAGAATCTGAGCCTCATTGAGTCTAATCTTCCACTTTGCAGTTTATCTAAAACATCTATTTTCTGACTTAAGAATCATCACATGATTAGACTTCTTCTCTTACTCTTTTCTTCCATCACCAGCATAAGTGGTTGGTTTATTTTTCAAGGAACCATATTTTATAGAAAACCAATTTAAAAAAATCATCTCCTGAGAATCCAGATAAATAATGAGGGGCAAAAACAAAGCAAGGTTAGAATGTAGCTGCTGAGCAGTGGGCTAGGCTCACTTACCGGCTGTTATTTCAGGCACACCAGTCACTCGGTGCTATGATTTAAATTTGGACCCAGCAAAATGACGTATCAGTATGTGCCATGAGCGTTCTGGCTCACTCATAAAGAATTAAGACCAAAAATTTAAACCGAACAGTGTTAAGAATCTCAGGTACCAAGTTGATGGCTAGCAGGTCTGCCCATAAGCCTCACCAGTCCCACAATCTTATTACAATGGTGATATCGCTTCGAGAATTTTCTCATCTGGTTGGAAGGCAACAAAAACTTTACTTTGGCAGAAGTTGAGTAATTTAGAGTCTTTCAGAAGTCAGGCATTAGATTGGCCTAATGCAGTTAATTCTTGACTACCTTGTTGATATTCACATGACCAGGTTAACCTCTCTGTGTCTTTGCTTCCTTATCTCTCCAGTGGAGGCAGTGAGACTGCCAGGCTTGGCCCATGAGGTAGGGTTGAGCCTTCTCTTTGTACATATATTTGATTTGGAGCTGATTCCAAACCAGTGCAGCCATAAGAAGCTGTTACAAAGGCCTCAGCCAGTCTTGCTCTGCCTCACTACCCAGTAGATGCCAATTTTTGCCCATTACAACCTTCGTATCTGAACAGTTCAAGATTTAGAAACGGCCTTATTTGTACTTCCTACAATCCAGCCAGTATAACAGCCATAAAGATTGCTTTGTGGTTCCTTGACCTGTTGATTGAAGGGTGTGGGGGGAAACAGAAGCGAAATTAGTTGAAGTCTTTGTCCCAAGGTCATCCAAAGTGGCACAGTGGTAAGGGGGGGTCAGGCAGGAACCTAGAGCTTCTGGTGGCCCAGACAGTGCCCTTCGCCCTTCCCTGGGCTGTTTCCAGGAGACAAGAGCTGTATTGTGTATGTGTGTGTGTGTGCTGATGTGTATATTGTGTGTGTATGTGTGTGTACACTTGTGTATTACAGAGAAGGGCAGATATGAATGACTCAATCACAATGCTTCTATCAATAAGGGTGTCATTGCCTGCTGCAATCGTGGAGTAAGAAGAAAGGAGACTCTTTTACTGGCCTCAGAAAACCTAAACTCTAGTTAGGAATGAAAAAAAAAAAAAAGATAATGGTATCAAGCAAGGCTCCTTTTAACTCCAATGTTAGCTGAGGTCACACGTCCTTTGAGATTGAAATAAAATTGGCTGGAGCCCTATCCCTATGCCTGTGGGAAGCCTGATGCCCTCCCAAGGTTGCTGCAAGTTCCAAGGGGCCTCTGTCTTACTATTGTCCCCACATCCTTGGCTCCTGCTTTCCCTAAGACTGTCTAAATCCCAGGGCAACTTGAGCTATATTTCGTTGTTTGCCCCTGAAACCACCCCTCCAGGGATTTGAGTGCAGTCAGCTTTATCCATGGCTTGTTGGTGTCAATAAGGCAGAAATGTAGTTTTGCTTGGTATATCACTCCAAACAATAGATTCTCCACCCTCACTTCTACCTGCCCACTGCATGTGCAAACACTGATGAACATGGTTTGCTAAGGAAAGGCCATCTGCCTTTTGGATTTTGTACCATATACAACTATTTTTTTAAAAAAGCAACACACACACACAATATTTTTGAAAGAGGACTTTTTAGAATCTCACCTTTTACTGAAGAAAAACTGGAAGAGACTTTGTAATTTCAGCCTGTTATGTCTCCTTCTCCCACCAGCCTCTTCCAAAAAGAGACTAGCTTAAAGATTTATTCTCCCAATGATAGGAATTATGACTCTCCTCTAGTAAACATAGATTGTTAGAATGGGTTTGAGTTTTGAATGACATTGTTCTCTCACTGTGCTCCATTTATAATAATAATGGCCTTATTCATTCATCCAACAAACAAACAGATGCTATAGGGGCTTAATGGAAGAGAATTCTGCATGGACTGGAGTGATCAGGGATGGCTTCCTGGTAAAGGTGGAAAGTGACCTGGAACATCAAGGTGGAGAGAGGTAGAGTTTAGTCTGTGAAGAGAAAGGGGGATGCAGGTGAAAAATGAAAGTGGGGGTTGATAATGCAGGGAATTACTTTCTACTCAATAAGGTCCCTAGACAGTGCAAATGATGTGTGCTCAATGACTAACCTAAAGGTTAGTGGTCTGAACCCACCTAATAGCACCACAGAAGGAAGACCTAGAGAGCTGCTTCTATAAAGACTGCTGTTACTGTCAGGTGTTGTCGACTTGATTGTGACCCATAGCAATCTCATGTGATAGAGTAGAACTGCCCATAGAGTTTTCTAGGCTACAATCTTTTATCTGACATTGCTGATATCAGATGGATCTTGGCTGAAAGCAAAGAATACCAGAAGGATGTTTACTTGTGTTTTATTGACTGTGCAAAGGCATTTGACTGTGTGGATTATAACAAATTATGGATAACATTGCAAAGAATGGAAATTCTAGAACACTTAATTGTGCTCATGAGGAACCTATACATAGACCAAGGGGCAGAACAAGGGGATACTGCATGGTTTAAAATCAGGAAAGGTGTATCCATACAGACTTATTCAGTCTGTATGCTGAGCAAATAATCCAAGAAGCTGAACTCTTTGAAGAAGAACATGGCATCAAGATTGGAGGAAGACTCATTAACAATCTGTGATAAGCAGATGACACAACCTGGTTTGCTGAAAACAAAGAGGACTTGAAGCACTTACTGATGAAGATCAAAGTCCTTTAGTATGGACTATACCTCAACATAAAGAAAACAAAAATTCTCACAATTGGACCAATAAGTAACATGGTGATAAATGGAGAAAATATTGAAGTTGTCAAAGATTTCATTTTACTTGGATCTACAATCAACATCCATGGAAGCAGCAGTCAAGAAATCAGACATCGTATTGCACTGGGCAAATCTGCTGCAAAAGGCTTCTTTAAAGAGGTGAAGATCAAAGATGTCACTTTGAAGACCAAGGTGTGCCAGACCCAAGCCATGGTATTTTCAATAGCCTCATATGCATGCGAGAGCTGGAAAATGAATAACTAATAACACAGAATAGGTGAGGCATTTGAATTGTGATGTTGGCAAAGAATATTGAATGTACCATGGACTGCTAGAAGAACGAACAAAGCTGTCTTGGAGGAGGTTCAGCTGGAGTGTTCCTTAGAAGTGAGAATGTCAGACTTCATCTCTTGTACTTTGGTCATGTCATCAAGAGGGACCAGTAGGAGAAGGATACCATCTTGGTAAAGTAGAGGGTCAGTGAAAAAAGGGAAGACTCTCAATGACTGACACAGTGGCTGCAACAATGAACTCAAGCACAGCAAGGATTGTGAGGATGGCGCAGGGCTAGGCAATGTTTCGTCCTGTTGTACACAGGGTCATTATAAGGTGAAACTGATTCAACGGCATCTAACAACAACAATCTTTAAGGGAGCAGACGATTGGGTCTTTCTCCCACAGAGCCACTGGCTGGGTTTGAACAACCAACCCTAACTGTTGTGCCAGTGGGGCTCTATTCTTTGAAGATGACAGCCAAGAAAACCTTATGGAGCAGTTCTAATCTGTCACACATGGAGTAACCACGCATTGGCATCTACTCGACAGCAACAGGTACCCCTCCCCGAACACCTATTCATGGAGGCAAACAGACACAGGCAATGACGACACAGCATGAGAAATGGGAGAAACACAGGGTCATCAAGCAAGGAGCTGCTTCCAGGAGATTCGAAGGTGACTAGGAGAGAGTGACATTTAAGCTGAGACAGGAAGAGTGTGTGGGTGATGGCGAGAAGCAGTGCTTCAAGCAGAGAGAATACTGTTTGTGAAATTCCCAAGTTGAGAGGGAGCCTGGTAATGAAAGGAAGGAAGTCAAACATAAGGAGATGTCAGGGCTGGAGGAGAGCCTGGTGGGAAACAAACCTGGGGCGATGAGGTGGCCACTCAGGCCTGGGGAGGGAGGACACGATCCTGGGGGTCATGGGAGATGCTGAGGGGTTTAAAGCAGTGAAATACCATGATCAGATTTCATTGTAAGAAAGAAAAAGGGTGTGGAGGATAAATTAATTGAAGGAGAAATTGGAAACAGAGGGAAGTTTAGGAGAGGGTTGCACAATGTGGGATAGCTATGACACCTGGCTGGGAGGAAGTTTGGGACCTCACAGTGAGGGAGGCAGAGACAAGAGGATTATAAAAGCCGGCCTCTGGCCTCCTCCAGACAGGTCTTGGTGCTGGGGCAGAGAGTTCAGGGGGTGGGGATTGTTGAGGGGGCACTCTGGGGAACCATTCAGACAACCTGAGAGTTGCCTAGGTGATCTGCTTCTCTCAGAGAAGGGGTGCCACACCATAGCTTTCCCCAAGGGTAAGACAAGTGCTGCTGGTAGGCAGTGTCCAAGAAGAGTGTGATATTATGTTTACTCACATAGCAAGAAAGTCCATCCCTTTCTCAATTCTTCAATCCTTCAAGAAGAAGGTCTCATTTGGGTGCTAGACTCTTTAACATCTGTCTGATTCTTGCTAAGAGTCCCTGAGTAGTGATAACAGTTAAGGCACTCAGCTGCTAAGAAAGGTTGGAGGTTCAAGTCTATCCAGAGGCACCTTGAAAGAAAGGCCTGGTGATCTACTTGTGAAAAATTAGCCACTGAAAGCTTTGGGAACACAATTCTTCTCTGACACGCGTGGGGTCTCCATGAGTCAGAACTCACTCAATGGCAACCGATTTGGTTTGATACTTGCTAACCTCCTTTTTTTTTTTTTTTTTTAGTGGCTGCCCTCTGTATATGGTAAAATAAACCAGATTTCCAATTATGTCAATGATATAAAGTTTCAATTTTAAACAAAGGCATTAAGCCAAGGGGAAAAAATGAGCTGACTTCAAATATAGACTTAGTAGTTAATGGAACAAGAGTCCCTGGGTGGTGCAGATGGTTAACACACTCAGCACTCAGCTGCTAACTGAAGGGTTGGTGCTTTGAGTCCACATATAGGTACCTCACAAGAAATGCCTGGTGATCGACTTATGAAAAGCCAGCCACTGAAAGTCGTACTCTGTGGAGTGCAGTTCTATTCTAACATACATGAGGTGTCCATGAATTGGAACATGAATTGACAATGGTTTTGAAATAATAGTACTGTTGATATATGAAAAACCAAACCAAACCCACTGCCATCAAGTCAATTCCAACTCAGAGTGACCCTATAGGACAGAGTAGAACTGTCCCATTGGGTTTCCAATGCTGTGAATCTTTATGGAAGCAGACTGCCTCATCTTTCTCCCACAGAGTGGCTGGTGGATCCAAACCACTCATATTTTGGCTAGAAGCTGAAGGCTTAAACCACTGCACCACCAGAACACCTTATAAGTGTTATAAACAAACTCAAAAACCCAAACTCCCTGCCATCAAGTTGATTCTGACTCATAGAGAACCCCGTTAGATTTCCAAGTTTGTAAATCTTTACAGAAGTAGATTGCCTCATCTTCCTCCCACAGAACAGCTGATGAGTCTGAACCCTTGACCTTGGGCTTAACAGCCAAATCCCTTGCCTCTTATGCCACTAGAGCTCCTTATAGTTGTTGTAAAGCAGCAAAAATCATGAGGGGAGGACTTGAGTGACAGAATGTCAGAAAACACCATGATAACAAAGAGAACACAGAATTTGGAGTCCAGGAGTTGCGCGTAAGTACCAGCAGATGCCCTGCTCTGCTTCTGAAAGTGGGAAAAGAGCTTCTGCTTTCCTCTCCCAGTTGTTGTGGGAACTGGGTGTCATCATGGATGGGAAAACTGCTCCCGGAACAGAAAGGAGGCCAGTAAGGGACAGCTCTTGGGACATTCTGTGTAGTCAGGCTCACACGAGGAGGAGGACTTCGCCCTGATCCTCCCACCTGACCTCAGGTGTGAAAGTAGGAGTGAGAGGTTTAAAATGAGGTAGTGTTTATTTTACTCTGAGGATTTTTTTTGGATCCTCAAAGAAGTAAGCCTCAAAATAAAATCTCCTCAAAGATAAACTATTTAAGATAAGTTGTCTAAACACTACCATACAGACTTTGCTCTCCTGAAGTGATGTCTAAAAATCAAGCAATAGGAAGGTTTTGGATGTAATGCTGTGGCTGGTGGCAGCTCAGTGCGGCTCCTAGGCACCAAGGGCAGGCAGCCAGAGAGGAGTCAGCTTCCCCTTGGCTGCCCGGGGAATTGCCATTGTTGCAAGACTAAGAACTCTGTGCCCCTTTTCATGGAGGCTTCCTCTTCTAAACTTTCAGTCTTGATGTTGGTGGTGTGCTCCTGCCCAATCCCCCAGCAGAAGGAGTGCTAGGAGGATTTCCTGTGCAAGACTGGATTTCCTTCAAAGCAGTTACTTTCTTGTTTATTGTCTGTCTTCCTCTACTAGAAGGGGAGCTCTGGTGATGTAGTGCCTAAGGCATTTGACTGCTAACCAGAAGGCTGGTGGTTCAAACCCAACAGCCACTCCTCAGAAGGAAGGTTGGGCAATCTACTTCCCTTGTGATACTGCCTCGGAAACCCAAGGAGGGGTCGCTATGAAGGTGAGGACAGAGACTTGTTCTCACCTGAGCCTGTTCTCGCTTGCCTTCCCCAAACCCCTAAGGTCTTCTCCAAAACCAGCAACAGTGTCTGTTGTTGTTAGGTGCCATCAAGTTGTTTTTCCATTCATAGTGACCCCATGTGCCAGAACAGAACTGTCTCATAGGGTTTTCTAGGCTGGAGCTCTAGTAGCATAGTGCCTAAGGCACTTGACTGCTAACCAGAAGGCTGGTGGTTCAAACCCAACAGCCACTCCTCAGAAAGAAGATGGGGCAATCTACTTCCATAGTGATACTGCCTCGGAAACTCAAGGAGGGGTCACTATGAGTCGGGGCCGACTCCACGGCACAAAACAACAAAAACAACAATCTTTATGCAAGCAGATATCCAGGTCTTTCTCTCCAGAGCCTCTGGGTGGGTTCAAACAGCCAACGCAATCTCTAGCACTCAATAAATATCTGTTGAATGAACAAAGGAATGATAAGGGCCAGAAATATGACCCAGTTCCTCTGCTTCCTCACAAGGCTCCAGACAGACTAGTGAGAATGTGGTTGAGAGATGTGGGGTTGGAAGGGAATTAGAAATTGGTTTTTCCTTGCCCTGTGACCTCATCATCTATAAAGGGGATTAAAGAAAGAGTCTTTTTAAAATGAAAGTTTAAAGAGTTTAAAATTGTTCTGAGTTCAAAATCTAAAACAATTTTTTAGGTGCACTGGCATGCTTTCATCAGCTACCTATGTCACAAAAACATTCCTGTGCATTCCTGTGGTGGCAGGATCTGGCAACAAAAGGGTTTTGTGTGGTTTGGTGGGAAGGTGAGGTTAGAGGATGTCTATTTGGCCCTAGAGGATGGTAGTTTGACCCTTCATTCTCTCTCTATATATATATACTTATATGGAGCTCTGGTGGCACAGTGCCTAAGGCATTTAACTGATAATCAGAAGTTCAAACCCACCAACTTCTCCATGGAATGAAGATGGGGCAATCTAGTTCTGCAAAGATTTACCACCTTGGAAACCCAATGGGGGTCACTATGAGTCAGAGTTGACTCGTTGGCAGTGATTATGGTTTAATACATCTATAACTATATCTCCATATACCATGTTGTGCATAGGGTCACTGTGAGTCAGAGCCGACTCGACGGTACCTAACAACAACATATGCCGTGGATAACACTGTGAAGAATGGGAATTCCAAAACACTTAATTTTGCTCATAAGGAACCTGTACATAGACCAAAAGACTATGTACTTTTAAACTTTCATTTGTTCAAGTAGAGTACAGGGGTACTACATGGTTTAAAATCAGGAAAAGTGTGTGTCAGGGTTGTAACCTCTCACCATACTTATTCAGTCTGTATAGTAAGCAAATAATCTGAGAAGCTGGACTATATGAAGAAGAATGTGGCATCAGGATTGGAGAAAGACTCATTAACAACCTGCAATATGCAGATAACACACTCTTGCTTGCTGAAAGTGAGGACATCTTGAAGCACTTACTGATGAAGATTATAGACTTCAGTATGGATTACGCCTCAACATAAAGAAAACAAAAATTCTCACAACTGGACCAATAACTAACATCATGATAATTGGAGAAAAGATTGAAGTTGACAAGGATTTTGTTTTACTTGGATCCACAATCAATGCTTGTAGAGTTAAGGTTGTGTGTCAACTTGGCTGGGCCATGAGTTTGAGTGGCATAGCAGCTAGATGTAGTTATTCCCCATGATGAGACTGGATGTGGTATATCAACTCTATGGTGGAATCTACTGTTAATTAGTGGAAGGGGAGTTGCATTTGAGGTGTGGCCTGCTTCTAGTATATATGGAGAAGCTTTGGGAAAGGTCTCTAGCTTTTTGGCACATTTTGGAACCTGCATTTGGCTGAGTCTTTATCTCCAGTCCCTGGATTTGAACCAGTGTCCTGCTTGTCTTGGATTGTACCATTCTACCTGCCAGTCTTGGGTTCATCACCCTCAGGATCCAGCAGCTGCATGAGTTAGGAGAAGCCTCAAGCTCCAGTGGAGCTGAAACAAAAGAAGTAGAGCTGAAGCCCAAGGTCGAGGGTCCTTCACCACCCCCTAGATCCAACTCTCTGAATTTGGACTTCTAGTCTAAACTGTAAAAGAATAAGTTCCTGTTTGTTAAAGCCACCCCCTTGTGGTATTTCTGTTATAGTAGCACTACAGAGCTAAGACAATACCCATGGAGGCAGTAGTCAAGAAATCAAAGTATATATTGCATTGGGCAAATCTGCTGGAAAAGATCTCTTTAAACTGGTGAAAAAGCAAAGATGTCACTTTGAGGACTAAAGTGCACCTGACCCAAAGCATGGTACTTTGAGATACCTCATATGCATGCAAAAGCTAGACAATGAATAAGGAAAACCAAAGACAAATTTATGCCTTTGAATTGTAATGTTGGCGAAGAATGTTGAATATATCATGGACTGCCAGAAGAAGGAACAAATCTGTCTTGGGAGAAGCGCAGCCAAAATGCTCCTCAGAAGCAAGGATGGGAGGCTTTATCTCACGCACTTTGAGCATGAGAGTAAGAGGAACTAATCCCTGGAGATTACTTGGTAAGTCAGGGGTTGGTGGAAAAGAGGAGGACCCTCAACGAGATAGACTGACACAGTGGCTGCAACAATGGACTCAAACATAACAAGGATTGTGAAGATGGTACAGGACCAGGTAGCATTTCATTCTATTGCATACATAGGGTCATTATAAGTCAGAACAGAATCAACACACCTAAAACAACAAAAGCAACACAGTCATGCATGACATAATGTTCATTTGGGCAACATCTGACCACATAATATATCCATGGTCCCATACATGCCAATCAGAGAGTGATATATAGTGGACATAACCAGACATTGTGGACAACACTATGCAACAACTTCCCACTTGTGACATGTGTCTTCTCTCATGTCTCTTGTATACAAAACAATTGTGCTGCCAGATGTATAATGAAAGTGGCTTATGTGTGTAGTGTACTTTCTATCATTATTTTAATGTGAACTTTCCCTACTTAGAAATAGAATGTTTACCATGTAACGCTATGCTTCAACTCATAGGCAGCATCATCCAATCTCATGTATCACACATCTCTTGAGTGTTGTAGCATTATCTCTCTGTTTATTTATTTTTTAAAATATTACCATTTAGTGCATTTGCTCCTAAACACAGCAAAACCAGTGCTAGTAATAGGCAGCATCAAGAGGCAAAGATGAAACAAAAGGTTATTAAATAATATGAAGGCGGAAAATCAGTGGATGCTGTTGCTTGCAATTTAGTCATATCTGTTTGCTAAGTGTATAATATGGTGTTCACACGACATCCAAATCACATAACATCCTATTTCACAGAAATATCATGGATGTTACTTTTGGTGAAGACACACACAGGGAAATATACGTCAGCTCAACAACCTCTACATGTGCAACTCAGCGACACTGGTTACATTCCTCAAGTTGTGCCACCTTTTTCAATATCTTTTTCTGAATTGTTTCACCATCATCAACACAAACTCACTTTCCCTAAGCTTCCCATCCAACCTTTTGAGTCACTGTTGTCAATTTGTTCTCATATAGATAATTCTGTAAAAGAGCACAATGCTCAAAGCAGACATTTTTTTGGCCCATATTCTGAAGTACTTTGACTAAATGAGAAGGGTTAACTAGAGATTAATTTTCACATCAAACTACCCACTGTTTTGCTTTCGAGTGGGCTCAAATCCTATTTCTACCACGTGGTACCATGGGAACTTAGGCAAGTCGCTTTACCTCCCTGAACCTCAGTTTTCTAATCTGTAAAATGGATGTGAAAAGAGTACCTATGCCATAGATAGGGCTGTCTTAAGGATCAAATGAGTTAATATGTGTAAGGTCTTTAGAGTAGTGCCTGGCATATAACTTACTGTCATCAAGTGAATTCCAACTTATACCAACCCTATAGGACAGAACAGGACTGCCTCATAGAGTTTCCAAGGCTGTACATTTTTGTGGGAGCAGACTGCCATATCTTTCTCACATGGAGCAGCTGTTGGATTCGAACCAATGAACTCTAGTTAACAACTTTGTGATTTAACCACTGTGCCACTAGGGCTCCTGCCTGGCTTATAGTAGGTGCTCAGTAAAGATCAATTAATTATTATAAAGATCAGTGAATTGTTTTCCCATTTTTCCTTTCTGTGATATTATAAGCCCAAATTAGTGTAAATTATTCTGAGAGAATAAATTGTTACTAGCAAAAAAAAAAGTATACTTTCATTGATGAGATAAAGTTCTAAGGGGCAAGTGTTGTCATCAGTGAGCTGGGGTTCTTCCTCCTACACAGTCTCAGAAACTTCTCTAAAGATATATTGTCACTCTTTATATACCCTAAGCCCTCAACATACTGGAAGCCTTATTTATTTTTTTAAGTCAAGTGAATGTGGGTGATTTCTGCTTTTCATTAACAGGCATATTGAAGAGATTACTTAAAATTTAACAGCTATAGCTCTATTTGTTTTTAAAAATTCAATAAATTAAAAGTAAACCACAGATTTATAATTATCTGAAGGATTATACTTTGAAATGTAATATACTGATTGTGATAATTTGCAGAGAAAATCAATTTATGCATAATACATTTTTATGTCCTTAAATTAATAAAATGATTTTTGACCTAAATAAGGATTGCACATCTTTTAATTTTCCCTAAATTCTCATCAACCCCACTCCTATCTCTTCCAAATGCAGTAGAATCTTTCCCTTGTGGTGTGAATATTAGAGGAAAGTTCTAGTTTCTACTCTGAAACTAGACCCTTCCAATTTCCTCTGGGATTTCCTTCCCACGACCATGCGCGTGCGCACACACACACACACACACAAGCCCATCTCCTCTCTCTTAAAGTCAACTTCCTGTGGGAGAAATGAGGGAGAAGCAAAGTCCCAGGATATAAGGACATTAAAGATATGGTCTGGGGATCTTCAGGGAAGGAGCTATATCCACTTCTTTGCAAAAAACACTTACTATTGGTAAGTATTCTCCTGAAGTTACAAGTTGTTCTGTCTTCAATGGAAAAGAGAGAAGGGTTTGATATACTGTATATACAACACTTCACTCTCTTCTACCTGTTAAAACGACCAATCATTACTACATACCTGAATCTTAGAATTTTAATTTTGTGTGTACATCCTGGATCATGCAAATGGTTAATGTGGTCAGCTGCTAACTAAAAGGCTGGCAGTTCAAGCCCACCCAGAGACACCTTGGAAGAAAGTCCTGATGATCTGCTTCTGAAAGCCATTGAAAATTCTATAGAGCACAACTCTACTCTGACACACATGGGGTTGCCATGAGTTGGAATCAACTTGACTGCAACTGGCTATTTTTTGGTTTGTGTATATTCTAGTGTTAATCCCCAGTTTACAGATGAGGAAAGGGTATGTGACATGTAGCATGACATCATACAGGCCACTCCAGCTAAAGGATTTTGTTTTGAGCACCTACTATGTGCCAGGTCCTGTGTGAGGCACAGAGGACACAAAGATGAGCAAGATGGGTCTATACTTTTCTGGAGAAGTAGCCTCTTTATCTATATAATGGGAATAATAAGCATGTCATAATGACTTGGCCCTTCTCGACGGGTTGTTGGGGATCTGATGAACTGATGGATATGGAAGTGCTTTATAAAATATTAAAACCAAAAAAATCAAACTCACAGCCATTGAGCCAGATCTGACTCATAGCAACCCGTCCTTGGGTTTCCAAGGCGGTATCAGTATGGGAATACATTGCCCAATCTTCCTTCAGAGGAGTGGCTGGTGGGTTTGAACTGCCAGCTTTGGGGTTAGCAGCCAAATACCTTAGGCACTACGCTACCACAGCTCCACTCTACAAATGTGAGGTATGATCAGGTATAGGTCAAAAGAAGATGATGTTAAAGAAGAAGCCTTGATTTTCTGCATCATTTATTTAATAATAATAACACAACAGCCATTTACTAAGCATGTATCATGTGCCTGCCATTTGACATGCATACTTGCTAGTCCTTACAAAAACCCTGCAAGAGAGCTTTGCAAGCATTTGCAGAAGGCAGGGTGTCTTGACATGGGTTATGTGGACAGTGTGTCATGAAGCCAGGATTGGAGCCAGCTCTGCCTATTTCCCTTTTGCCAGACTCTGATGCAGGCTGTGGGTAGGGCTTGGCCATCTTGAAGAAAACAGTTGGGGGAAGGCTGAAGGTAGAATCAAAGAGGGCAAAGGAGTAGATATCTTTTCTCTCAGAGGCAATGTGGAGACTCTGGGGGCGCCAAGGAACTTCTCAGATAAGAGAAAGGGACAATGACTTATGGGTTTTGTAAGAGTCTCTAAGTCTTCCAACTTCCCCTTAGTGGTTCTTCCATTATTCCTGGACTTTTACCTATAGGGAGACGAGGTAAATCACATCGTTCAGTTTACCTGTATTTGTTAAGTATTTATTATGTGCTAGGTGGAATCCCTGCATGGTGCCAATAGTTAATGCACTGAGCTGCTACATGAAAGGCTGGAAATTTGAGTCCACGAAGAGGCACCTTGGAAGAAAGCCCTGGTGATCTACTTCTGAAAAAAAATCAACCATTTAAAACTCTGTGGAGCAAAATTTTACTCAGACACATGAGGTTGCTATGAGTCAGAATCAATTCGATGCCAACTGGTTGGCTGGTTGATGTGATAGTGATAGGTATGTACAAGAAAACAGGCATGGGGATGGACACCTCTTCAAAGGCAGGAGGAAAGAGACTGTTGAGGAATCCTATTCTGCACCCACTGTGGTTCAGTAAAAGGGCTCCACAGGACTGAAAGCATGAGGGTGGCTAGAAAGAGGAACAGAAAGCCCACAGATCTCCAGGGCTTTCAGGGAAGAAGAAAAGGGGAACACGAGGACATGAGTTCAACTTGGTCCTGGGCTGTGGTAGGCCAAGAAGGGAGAGGACTTGGCCCGGTTCCTGTAGGAAGCTGTCCTCAGGGCTGAGCTGAGGGCTTGGCCTGGGTTGTGTCCTCTCTGGCCCTCCGGCCCTGAAATTCCCCTTCCCTCTCTCTCCCTCCTCCCCCTGTTCCACAAGGGCTCACCAGCATTCTCAGGAATCATGGACTAAAAATAAACAGTTGCCACCAGACTTGGGGCCCAGAGAAGAATCAGTTCAACCAGAGGCATGAGGACAGTGGATTGGGGCTGGGGCAAGGGAATGGATGGGATGAGAGCTAAAGGATCTGGGATCCCTAACTGGTGATGTAAACAAGCCACCACCCCTAAGCTAGCTCTTTGAGAGCCTGGCCTTCTAGCCTTCAGTTCCATGACCTTCTACGGCTGGGGCTATTTGGATCCTGAGCAATGTCACTATGCCTGCTGGAGAGATAGAGCATGTGGCAAAAAATAGCTTCACCCCCTTGCAATATTCCTACCCATAACTGGAAACAGCAAGCCTTTATCAGTCCAAAGGCATTCTCCCACTGGAGCAAAGGTAGCTTTTCTGGGGAAGACACAACTCGTGATTTCTCTACCCAGGACTGAGTGGGCTCATGTTACCAGCAGCATCACTGGAATCCTTTAGACGGTAGTCCAGCCGTCGAGGCAGGTGGCCAGGGCCAGATTACTCAATCAGCAAGATAAGCATGGGCTTACTTGTGCTTACTTACTAATCTGTAGTGGACAGTTTCATATGGTTTTCACCACATTGTGTTTTTCATATCATGTAAAACTGTTCATTAGAGATTAGTAAATAAGCAGAAGTAAGCCCATGCTTACCTTGCTTACTGGGTACTCTGTTCCTTTCAGGGATGGTAAATTTGAAAAGAGGCTTTGATTTGTAGGAAGATGCTGTGGGGTTGGGAGAAAGACAGATGGCAGCCGTACCTGGAAGTAGAATCTTCAATGTGGTGGAAAAAAACGTGAAACTGTTCACTATATATTAGTAAATAAGTACAAGCAAGCCTGTGCTTACCTTGCTTATCGGGTAAGCCAACACTGGGCCTACTAGTTCCCTTCCATTGTGGTGCCCACTTTTCCTTGTGGACTGTCTGCTTGGCATCTATGAGTCTCTGCTTTGGTCAATTGGTGCCCCTGTTTTGTTGATGCCCTAAGCATATGCTTACCTTGCTTACTGAGTCCCTGTAGGAGGCAGTGCGTGTGCGCATGCACATGCACGCACACATGCACCCATCTGTTATCAAAGACAACTTCTTACATCTTAGCTGTCTGCCTATGTCACTTTCATGCACAAGTCCCCTCCCAAGAAACAGTCAATTGACTCAAGGGATGTCATTCCAACTGAGTCATTGCCTGGTCTTTTGCCTATTAGAATCTAGGGGCTGAGAGACTCTATATGGCTGTGTTAATTTTATATTTGACTATATAGAAACTGCATCACCAGGATTAGGGCCCTGGTGCCCCTAATAATATCAACAATAACAATAACAACAACAGCTCCGTGCATGGCGTACTAACGATGTGCCAAGCATTGTGATCATGACTTAACATGAATTCTCTCATTTAATCAGCATAACACCTTAGAAGGTTATTCTCTAGTTTTATATTCATTTTACAGCTGGGAAAGATAAGACACAGAGAGAATAAGTCATTGTTCATTTTCATACATGTAGTGAATGATGGAGCTCACGGCCAATGGGTTTATAACAGTTTGACTTCAGATCCCACGCTCTGAGCCCATTCAAGGAGCATTTTGTTTGAAAGACTCCAAGGGAAGGAGGAAGAGAGGCTATAATTGGGAGGCAAAATCTCTAAGACATTTCTCTGGAGAGCTGTCACTGTGCTCTGTTCCCTGCTGTGTCCCCAGAAACTGGTCTACATAATACACTTGAGCCACCCTGATCCTTCTAGCCTTTGCATATGCAATTCCCTCTGCCTACAATGCCCTTCCCTCTACTCTGAACCTGGCCAACTCCTGCTCATCGATTAGGTCCCAAGTTAATGGCCATTACCTCAAGGAAGCCCTGCCTGGCATAGTTTGGTCTCACAACACCCTGTACTTCCATTTTGTAGCCATTGTTGTTGTTGTTGTTATGTGCCATGGAGTCAGACCTGACTCATAGCGACCCCTCCTTGGGCTTCCAAGGCAGTATCACTACGGAAGTAAATTGCCCAATCTTCCTTCCGAGGAGTGGCTGGTGGATTTGAACCGCCAGCCTTCTGGTTAGCAGTCAAGCACCTTAGGCACTACGCTACCAGAGCTCCCATTAGTAGAGTTGATATTAGAATGCATGTGTCATAGATTGAATTGTGTTCCTCCAAAATATTTGTCAACTTGGCTGGGCCATGATTCTCAGTGGTTTGGCAGTATGTAATGATATAAGCATCCCTCATCATGTGATCTGATGTGATCAGCCAATCAATTGTAAGGGGATTAGGGTAGGATAAAACACTCTTACTCAGGTCACAGCCCTGTTCTGATATAAGGGGAGTTTCCCTCAGGTATGTCTTACATCACCTTTTATCTTATAACAGATAAAAGGGAAAGAAGCCATAGAGAGAGGGAGACTTCACTACCCTCAAGAAAGAAGAGCTGGCAATGGGGTGCATCCTTTGGACCCAGGGTCTGTGCTGAGAATCCCCTAGACCCAGGAGAAGGTTGGCAGTGGATGCCAAGACACATGGAGATCTCCAAGGAATGCCAGGTCCACAGATGCTGAAAGGAGAGGAAGACCTTCCTCCTAAACTGTGAGCCAACAGAAAGTGAAAGTCTTCCCTTAGAGCTGGTACCCTGAATTCAGACTTCCAGCCTCCTAAACTGTAAAAGAATAAATTCCTGTTTGTTAAAGCCATCCACTTGTGGTACTAATGTTATAGCAGCACTGACAACACGTTAGAATAATTTTGTGGTTAGTATTTGCCTCTGACTGGAATGTAAGCTCCATGAGGGCAGGAATTGTGTCTATTGTGTTCATCAAGGTATTCCTGTGTCTTAGCACAGTGCCTGGCTAAATTAGGTGCTCATTTTGTGAATGAAGGGAGGAAGGAACAAATGAATGATTTTTTGAATGCTGACTGATCCAGACAGTGAGTGGGAAGTGGCAGCTGGGGCACAGAGAGAGAGGGAAAGAGATGGGGAAGAAAATTCCGTGAAAGACGGGCCCTGGTCGGGGGTGGCAGTGGAGAGGGACAGGAAGGGGTTGGATGACCTTTAATGAACTAGATCACCCTAAGACTCCGTCCAACTGTGAAATGTTATGTCTTCATGAGAGGACAGGCTGGCTTCCCAGATGTCGACCTTTCAAGGTCATTCTCCCCAGGCTCTCCTGGTTTTCCTGAACAATCAATCAGAACAAATCCCCCCCAAATGGGTTCTGAACTTTGTGAGGAAACAACTATAAAAAATTGCTCTGCAGTGGTTCGCATGGGAGCCTCTCACAGCAGTTAATTCTGGAAAGTTAGGTTCCTGAGGACTTTGGTTTCTACATCACACATTTCTGTAATGATTTAATCCTTCCTTCCTGCCTGCCTTCCTTCTTTCCTTCTTTTCTCCTTACCTCCTTCTATACCTCCTCCCTGTCTTCACTCCTCCCTCTCTCTTTCCTTCCTTTTTTTTCCCCCAAACTAAATGCATTACTTTTGTATTCTGAATAACAAAGTTATTAAGGGTGTCTCAAAATATTTAGGGGATAGAGGTGTTAGGCATTTTACCTTCAAGAAGTTTCTGATTGCAGGGAATGAAGAAAAAGGAAGGAGGAGGGGCTGAGGGGTGAATGACTGAGTTAAACTGAATATTATTAATCACTTTCTATTTTTCTTATCTTTTAAATTAACTTGCAATAAAACTGACTTTTTGTGCATGTACAGTTCTATGCATTTTAGCATTTGTGTAAAATTGTGTAACCAGTACTGCAATCAGGATACAGAACAGTTCCAATAACCCAGAAAACTACCCCAAGCTGCCCCTTTGTAGTTACACAACCCTCAAACCCTAGTCCCTGGAAACGACTGATCAGATCTCCCTCACTACAGTTTTGTCTCTTCTAGAATATTGTGATGATTAATGTGCTGTGTCAACTTGATTAGGCCATGGTTTCAAATATTGTGTGATTGTCTTCTCTTTTGTGATCTGATGTAATTATCCTCCATTTTGTGCTATTATGTAATTGTCCGTTCTTTTATGTGTTGCAAATCCTAACCTCTATATGTTAATGAGGGAGCTCTGGTGGCATATTGCCTAAGGCATTTGACTGCTAACCAGAAGTTTGGCAGTTCAAACCCACCAACCACTCCTAGGAAGAAAGACTGGGCAATCTATTTTCATAGAGATACCGCCTCAGAAACCCAAGGAAGGGTTGCTATGAGTAGGAACCAACTTGACAGCAGTAAGTTTTGTTTTTGGTTTTATAGGTTAATGAGGCAGGATTAGTGTGGGGTGCTTCTTGAGTCATAGCCTTATACGAGAACATGACTCAAGTCCCACCATTAATCAAGTCATGCCCTTACTCAAGTCACATACTTACTCTTATGTAAGGGGCACTTCTTTGGGGGGTACTATATATATATATATATATATATATATATATATATATATGGATGATCCGGCAAGGTTCACATTTGCTCTTGATTCTGCATCTGGGTTGTCATCATTTGATTTCCAGTTCTTGGGACTTGAGGCAGCAGCCTGTCCTCTGATCTGCCAATTCTGAGATTCACTGGTTTTTGTGGTCCTGTGAACAAGTAGCCTGCCATCAGACCTACCAATTTTGGGATATTCGCAGCCCTATGAACCAGTCCTGTTCATGTTGTCTGAATCAGCCCCATGAATCAGTCCTGTTGTCTGATCTACCTGTTGTCTGACCTGCTGGTTGTCTGATTTGTGATTGTAGGTTCATTAGCCCCCACGACCACATGAGTCAGGAGAAGCCTCCAGCCTGATGCCTGACCCATGGATTTGGGACTTAGCAGCCTCCACAATTGTGTGAGCCATTCCCTTGAGTTAAATCTCTCTCTCTCTACAAAAAACTCACTGCCATAGGGTTGATTCTGACTCATAGTGACCCTATGTACAACAGAACAAAACACTGCCTGGTTCTGTGTCATCCTCACAATCCTTGCTATGCTTGAACCCATTGTTGCAGCCACTGTGTCAGTCTACCTTGTTGAGTGTCTTCCCCTTTTTCACTATCCTTCCACTTTACCAAGCATGATATCCTTTTCCAGGGACTGGTCCATTCTGACCACATGACCAAAGTAGGTAGATGAATTCTGGCCATTCCTGCTTCTAAGGAGCATTTTGCTTGCACTTCTTCCAGGATAGATTTGTAGATATAGACAGATATAGATATAGATACACACACACACACAAAAAAAAAC
>NW_006921697.1:4263717-4295686 GCF_000298275.1 Orycteropus afer afer
CTTAACTGCTGTCGAGTAGGTTCTGAACTCATAGCGACCCCTCCTTGGGTTTCCAAGGTGGTATCTTTATGGAAGTAGATTGATTGCCCAGTCTTCCTTCTGAGGAGTGGCTGGGGGGTTGGAACCACCAGCCTTCTGATTAGCAGTCAAATGCCTTAGGCACTACGCCACCAGAGCCCCTAGACGTAAATATAGATAGATAAAAATATAGATGGATATTTTACTGGTTTTGCTTCTCTAGAGAACCCAGCCTAAGACAAATATCATATAAATGGAATCATATAGTAGTAACCTTTTGAGACTGGCTTCTTTCTTTCACCCAGTTGTTACATGTATCATTTTTTGTACCGTTTTATTGCTGAGTAGTATTGAAGAAGTTGCCATGAGTTGGAATCAACTCAACAGCAACTGGTTTCATTCCAATAGTACAAATGTGCCAGTTTGTTTATTTGGTCACCCACTGAAGGACATTGGACTGCTTCCAGTTTTGATAATTATGGATAGAATCACTATAAAATTTCTGTACAGATTTTTGCATCAACATAAATTTTTACTTCTCTAAGGCAATTTCCTAGGAATAAGATTACTATGTAGGTTTAACTCTGTAAGACACTGCCAAACATTTTCCCATAGTGCCGGACCATTTTACATTTCCATCAGCACTTAGTATTGTCTGAGTTTATTTTTATTTTGGGGGGTTACTTTAGACATTTGAATGGGTGTGTAGTGGCATCTCACCATGGTTTTGTTTTGTATTTCCCTAATTGCTAATGATGTTGAACATTTTTTCATGTGCTTATTTGCCATCCATATATTCTCTTCAGTGAAATTTCTGATCTAGTCTTTGGCCCATTTTTAAACGGGTTATTTGTTTTCTTACTATTGAGTTTTGAGAGTTCTTTTTATTCCTAGATACAAGTCTTTTGTCAGATATGTGATTTGCAAATATTTTCTCATCTTTTCATTCTCATAATAGTGTCACAGAGCAAAAGCTTATACTTTTGATGAAGAAATTTTAGAAATGAGTTTCTTCTTTCACGGATCATTCTTTTAGTGTCATGTCTAAGAACTCTTTGCCTAAAACTAGCTTTTCTTTTAAATCACTTCATGTGTGTCAGCCTAAGCAGCTTACTCCATTCAACCTTCACTACAGTTCTATGAGGTTGGCACTGTTTTGATAGAGCTTCATATTACAGATAAGGAAACCAAGGCACAGAAGGCTTAAATAACTTGTTCAAGGCTCACCAGTTGTCAGTGGCAGAGCTGAGATTCAAAGCATCTCAGGACTTCAGAGCCCACCTTCTTTACCACTAGGACCAGGTTGAAATGCTGCCCTTTGGAAACCCTCACTGGAAAACTACCATGGTAAAGAAGCCAGTACCATTTGTTCCTTCTTGTCATTCAGTTCTTAGCTTAAATGTCACCTCCTAGGGGAGATTGTTGCTGGCCACCTCATCTAAAATAGGCCTTCTTCTTTGCCCCACCCCACAACTGTTTCTTAACTGAGAATGAGTCTCTTCATGGCACATACTATTATCTTAAATTTGTTTGTTCTTTTCTACTTATATTTTTCCTATATAATTAGTTTATTCTCAATGAAAATTCAGCTTGCTGAGACCAAGGCTCTTATCTTTTCACCTCTCTTCTTCTATCCCAGTGCCTGGCACAGGGTGGTGGTCAACAAATACTTGTTGATGTATGGATGGATAGATGGACGGATGGATGGAGAAGCTGCCTCAGTTGAATAAATTTGGCATCTCAAGCAGGAATGAGCTGTGAGCGTGGAACTAATCAGGTACCAGCTGGAAGGAATCAAAGAACATCTTCCACACGAACATATTTATTTGTGTGTATAAACGTTATAGGTTCCCTAGGTGACACAAGTGGTTAAGCACTTGACTGCTAACTGAAAGGTTGGTGGTTCAAACTCAACCAGAGGTGCCACGGGAGACAGGCCTGACATCTGCTTCTGAAAGCCTTGAAAACGCTATGGAGCAACTCGTTCTACTCTGTGCACATGGGGTTGCCATGAGTCGTAAGTGACTTGGTGACAGCTAACAACAACATACACATCATTTTACAGTGCTTTAGTTTTTAAAAATAGAATATATACATATGTATGCCAATGTATGCATAGAATACCTCTGGAAGGATATACAAGAAACTGATTGCCTTCTGGGGTAGATCTGAGTGGGTGGGGTCTTAGGGAGAGAATGAGACTCTCACACACATTTTCATTTTTGTTTATTTTCAAATTTCTACCATGTGCATATATTGCATCTTCAGAACATATTTTTCTTATTGAAATAGTAATGATACAAGGTCTGTTCCACTGGAAGTCTGGGCAGCAGAGCAAATCAAGAAGTTAAACAAAGGAAATTATTAAGAAAACACCACCTTCTTTCTAACCAGCAGCTTATTTGTACCAACTAAAATTAGATGTGTGTTAATGCAGAAAAGGTTTTACAAGACTAGAAAGGACTTAAAAAAAACTAAACCCACTGCCAGTGAATTGATTCCTGTTCATCGTGACCCCTGTAGGGTTTCCAAGGCTGTAAATCTTCACAGAAGCAGACTGCCTCATCTTTCTCCCACGGTGTGGCTGGTGGGTTCGAACCACTGACCTTTTTGTTAGCAGCCCAACTACAAAGGACAAGAAAAATTAAGTCATTATTAATGAGTGGTGCTTATTAATTAATATTTTAATATAATGCATGCTCATTGAAAGAATTCAAACTCAAAGATGTATCTGAAGCAAAAGTAACAGCTTCTCCTCACACCCTCCAATCCAATTCTTTGACATACTGTAATTAGAAACTTGATTTGCCTACATTTTCCTTTGCTTAAACAAACAAATATATATGTGCCAGGGGTGATTTTTTTTTTTTTTTTGTCTTCCTGTAAAAATGGAATCGAACCATACACATTTTTTAAAAAAAATTTACAGAGCAAATTCACTTTCCATATAGCGGTTCACATACATTTGTCTCATGACATTGACTACAATTTACCCCAATGCAACAGCTCCCCTACTACTTCCTCCCCATAGTTACCTCTTCCCTGTGTCCATCCCTCCATGGACTCCTGCTCCCTGAGCTGTCTCCCTGTGCATAAGCAGCCCTTTTTTCTCCCATGATTGTTCTCTCCAAGGAGTGTATCTACCTCAGGTAAATATGTTCAACTCATATGCCTGTCTTTTGCTTGCCTGGAAGCCACAGGTGTGGGTTTAATTCCAGACCTGAAGGGCAGCTACGGGCCATAGTCTCAGTGGTTCCACCAAGCTCTATCAGACCAGCAAAACTGGTCCCCACCTCCCCTTTTTATTTTTCCAAATGATTTTGAGTTTTGTTCCACATTGTTCTCCCACTCTATCCAGGATCTCCTACAAGATCTCTATCCATAGATGCCCCTCCAAGTGGTTGACAGTGGTAGCCGGGCACCATCTAGTTCTTGTGGTCTCATAGTCGTATAGGTGTGGATCACATGGTACCATACACCTTCTTTAACATTCTTTTATCACTTCATGCACCTTGGAGATAATTTTAAATTGGTACACATGGATCTACCTCATTTGTTTTAAGACCAGTTGCCAGTGAGTCAATTCTGACTCATAGCAACCCCATGTGTGTCAGAGTAGAACTGTGATCCATAGGGTTTTCAAGAGCTGATTTTTCAGACTATATCTATAGGCCTTTCTTTTGTGACCCCTCTGGCTGGACTTGAACCTCCAATCTTCTGGTTAGCAGCTGAGCACACTAAAAATTTGCACCATACAGGAACTCCACTTGTTTTAATAGCTACATAATATTCAACTGTGTTTATGGACATCAGGATATTTCTAGGTGCTTGTGCAACTACAAAAAAATGTTGCAATGAGTATTCTTGTGTATAAATAAGTGTATATATACATTTCCATATTATTACTTTCATTTCTCCTTGGGTTTCTGAGGCAGTATCTCTACAGAAGTAGATTGCCCAATCTTCCTTCTGAGGACTGCTGGGTTTGAACCACCAGCCTTCTGGTTAGCAGTCAAGTGCCTTAGGCACTATACCACCAGAGCTCCTGAGACTTTTCACACTTATTTATTTATATTTTTCCTCATACCATTTTGGAAACAATTTCCTAAAAGGCTATAACTTTTTTACAGTCTACAATGGGTAGGACAGTGTTGGTTTTCTCATACCCTCACTGGTCTTTTTTGCCAATATTAGCAGACATACTTTTTATTTTGCAAATATTAGGAGAAACATAGGAGCTCATTGTTTAATTTTTGTTCCCTTACTTATACATATGGTTGTTGCCCATTTTCATTTCCTCTTCTGTAAACTGTTCACATCCTTTGCCCATTTTTCTACCGGGTCATTTGTATTTTTTAGATTAACTTGCAGGACGTTGATACCAGAGAGAGTAAGGCTTTGTTATATGAAATTTAAATGTTTTCTCCTGCATTCTCATTTATCTTTTGACCCCATTTGTGGTGTCGTTTTTTTATATAGAAGTCTAAAATGCTTATGTAATCTGATCTTCCTATTTTTTCCTTTATAGCTATTAATAACCACGGATGTTTGTGTAACCCAGTGGATTTCATACTGTGTTCCTAACCTTAGGGCTTCGTGGGGATGGATGGATGTCAAGGGGGTAGGGTGGGGGGACTGTTGGCTGCAAGGAATACACCACTGCCCCTCCCTCTGCTTTTTCTGATCTTTTACATGCTCCCACCAACACTGTAGTGGAAAAGAATCTAGGCTCTGGAGATAGAATTATTGAGCGAGGCCTTTAACTTCCTAGGGTCTTAGTTCCTTAATTTCCTCATCTATGTTGTTACCTGCTGTCTAGTCTGCCCCTGAATCACGGTGACCCCAGGCACAGTGGAAGCCTCTGCACCACCCCATCGTGATCCATAAGGTTTTCATTGGCTAGTTTTTGAAAGTAGATTGCCAGGCCTTTCTTCCTAGTCTGTTTTAATCTGGAAACTCTACTGACACCTGTTCAGCATTGTAGCAACATACAAACTTACACTGACAGACAGATGGTGGCTGTGCATGAGGTGCATTGGTCAGGGATTGAACCCGAGTCTCCTGGATAGAAGACAAGAATTCTATGACTAAACTACCACTGTCTCTCCCCATCTATGAGGGTTTAGAATAGTGCCTGTGCCTTGGAGTTGTGGGGAGGATTCACTGAATTAATAAATGGGAAACCAAAATTATTTAGCATGTACTGTGTGCCCGACACTGTGTTGGGCAATGTATGTACATAATCTCAGTCTCCTTAACAATCACCTACCTATCAGAGAGGCTGGAAAGATGATCCTTCTTTTACAGAGAAGAACACTGATATCCAGAGAATTTAGGTAATTGCCTAAAGGCAGAAGGGTAGTGAGTGATGGAGCCAGAATTTACCCCCTGGACTGAATGGCTGTTTTCTTTTCTTTTGCGCTCTATCATGGTGATATTTACTGAGCAACTACTATGTTCCTGCCCAGTGCTGGGTGTTGAGAATGCAGCAATGAACATGACCTTCCCAGTCTCCTCTTGCTCCAGTCTCCTGGGAAGCAGTCATTAACAAACAACCACACAAATAAATAGAAATTTCAGTTTATGGTCAAGTACAGCTGTGCACTGTGCAACTAGAGTTAACAACAAACAGGGATTGCTATTTTAGGTTGGGAATCAGAAGGGGCCTTCTGAGAAATTTTTGCTTGACCTAAGATGTAAAGGATGAATAAGAGCTGGCCGGTTAGAAGCTTTGGAAGCTGTGATATAGCAAGTGGCTGGGCTCCTTGGGAGGCTCTAAGGATGGAAAGAAAGTCAATGTGGTAGGAGAGCAGACTGTGAGAAGTCAGTTTTGAGATGAAGAGAGTGATGTCAGAGCATACAAGGCCTTGTAGGCTGAGGCAAAAAGTATGGACTTTATCCTATATACAATGATAAGCAATGAAGGATTGGAGCAAGGGAATGCTACAATCTGTGCTTTAAAAATGTCACTCACTGAGTATGTGCATACACTATGATGAAGCAATTCTACTCCCAGGTATACTCAATAGAAATGTATGCATGTGTGCACCCAAAGACAAAAATATTGACAGTTGCACTCTTTGTGATAGCTCCAAGTCACAAACCACCCAAATACCTCTCAGCAGAGGAGTAGATAAATAAATTATGGTATATTTATACTGGAACACTACACAGTAGAGAAAATGATCCAGCTCTCACAAACATAATGATGAGTGAATTAAGCCAAACATAAAACAGTACACATTGTATGAATCTATGTACATAAAGTTCAGAAAGAACAAACTTAATCTAATTTAGTGTGTTAAAAGGAGTCCCTGGGTAGTACTAACAGTTAAAGTGTTCAATTACTAGCTGGAAGGTTGGGAATTTGAACCCATCCAGGGGTACCTTGAAACACAGGCCTGACTCTCTACTTCTGAAAGGTCACAACCTTGAAAACTCTATGGAACACAGTTCTGCTCTGCACTTACAGGGCTGCCATGAGTCTGAATTGACTCCATGGCAACTAACGACAACAACGTGTTAGAAGTCAGGATACCGTTACCCTTCAAGGGGACATGGGCATAACTAGGAGGGGGGATATGGTGGCCTTCTGGTGTGCTGGTGATGATCTGTTACTTGATCTGGGTGCTGGCTACACCGGTGTGTTCAGTTTGGGCAAACTCTTACGGTTTGTACATGTGTCTGTCTGTGTGTATATACTACCCTAGCCAATATGAGAGAGTTGAGCTGGAAGAGGGGCAGGTGTGCTGTGTGGGAGATGAGGAAGGGGGCTGTTACAGAATCCAGGTGAGAGATGGTTGATGCAGAGGAGTGGTGGTGGCCACAGAGACCTGAGGATGCACTGGGGTACACTTCGGAGAAGAGCCCACAGGATTGGTGGGGGGTGGGGTGAACAATGGCTGTGAGGGTGGGGGAAGCATCAGGCTTCTACCTTGAGCACTTGGGTGAGTGGGCATGTCCTAACTAGGATGGAGAAAGCTGAGGAGCAGCAGATTTGAAGAGGATGGCAGAATGTAAGGTCTTAATATTGGACATGTTAAAATTTGAGATGCTTTCAAAAGGTAATATCATGGGAGCAGATGGATATACAAGTCTAGAGCAAGATTTTATTTGGGGGGCCTTCTGCTGCTTAAGGGGAAAAAAGTTTGAAAACCACCATTCTACCATTCTAGTCCTTTTTCCTTTTCCTTTTTTTTTTTAAAGCACTTTCAATTCCATTATCTTGATTCATCTAATTTCATGACAATGATATGTGTTTGTACAGGAGGTGGAGGGAGGCTGGGGGCGGGGGGCTGAGATGTTGTTTTTTTATGTAGAAACCAGAGATATGTTCTGCTCTTTCTGCTGTTACTTGAACATAATATATTTATCTATTAAAAGAGGGCAGGCCTTAAGATAGGAGCCTGGGCTAACCCACAGAGAGCACTGTCATGGTGAGAGGGCTGGACCAAAGCTGAGGCCCTGAGAGTCTGGCTCTTGCTGCAGTGGGGCTGAGCTAAGAGGTTTGAACCCCAAATATAATGAGCAGAGAAGTTTTCAGATCCTAGGACAGGCTGCAGGTGCCAGAGAGACGGACCCTGTTCTCTTTTCAATCACTGGCCCTGTCTCTCTTCTGAAGAACATGGGTCACATCTCTCCCCTGCTATAAGCTCCAAGGCTCCCCTTTGCCCTCAGGAAAGAGTCCTTAGCATGGGCCACTAGCCTTTGCCTTGAGGAAGGTTCACCCTCTCTGCTGTCTCGTCTTCCGTTCTTTTTACTGAGTTCTTCATATTTACGTCATGCAGGACTTTCTTTCTGTCTTTGAATGTTCTATAACTTTTTTGATTTCCAGGCCTTTTCACCAGCTATTTCTTTTTATTTATTTATTTATTTATTGTGATTTGGGTGAAGATTTACAGAGCAAATTCACTTTCCATACAGCAGTTT
Organism: Orycteropus afer afer; assembly: GCF_000298275.1. Lineage (NCBI taxonomy): Eukaryota > Metazoa > Chordata > Mammalia > Tubulidentata > Orycteropodidae > Orycteropus > Orycteropus afer. The sequence goes on from NW_006921697.1 coordinate 4,271,665, forward strand.
ACATATACTTTGTCTCATGACATTGACCACAGTTTACCACAATGCAACAGCTCCCCTCCCACTTCCTCCCCATAGTTATTGCTTCCCAGTGTCCATCCCTCCATGGACTCCTGACCCCTGAGCTGTCTCCCAGTGCATAGGCAGCCCTTCTTTCTCAATGACTGTTCTCTCTAAGGAGTGTATCTACCTCAGGTAAATGTTCAACTCATATGCCTGCCTTCTATTTGGTTGGAAACCACAGGTGTAGGTTCAATTCCAGACCTGAAGGGCAGCTAGGGGCCATAGTCTCAGTGGTTCCACCAGGCTCTATCAGACCAGCAAACCTGGTGCCCCCCCCTTTTTTTCCCCTCCAAATGACTTTGTCACATTGTTCTCCCTCTCTATCAAGGATCTCCTACATAGATCTCCTTCCAAGTGGATGACAGTGGTAGCCAGGCACCATCTAGTTTTTCTGGTCTCATAGTCATATAGGCCACAGATCGGATGATGTACCAGTCGCTAGGACTAATTGTTACCATGAGTTTTGGTTTTCTTCATTCTGTTTTGCTCTGGACAAGGAGAGACCCATCGTTGCATCTAGATGGCAGCTTGCTAGCTTTTAAGATCCCCGTCACTACTCGCCAAAGTAAGAGGTGGAACAATGTTTTGTATAGTATGTTATGCCAATTGAGCTTGATGTCCCCTGCAACTATGGTCCCAAGCCTGCAGGTTCAACTACTCAGTCCCTCTGGGTAGCTGGCTGTGACCAAGCAGTGACCACAACCTTCCCCTTGTCAACTCTACTACACCTGGGAATTCTAATCATTCACATAAACTTATAGGACCATTGTCTGCCAACCCTATATATGTTCTTGGATACACTCCCCATTTCATAGATATACCTAATCGTTCAGCCTGTCCACCCATCTATCTACCCATATACCTATGCTTACCTTCACTGACAACACAGTACTGTATGTGCAAAAGGGTTCACATCTGTTGTCTGTACTTCCAATGTACCTTTCTATGTCTTTCTCATCCTCCATGCTGCCATATTGGTCACTCACATTTGGTTAATTGCCCTTCTCTTCACCCAAATCAATACTTATCTCCATCTATCTAACAGCATTCCCTCCCCTCCCCTCCCACCCCTGGTAACCAACAAAGAAAATTTCCTTCTATAGATAAACCTTTCCTTAACTTTTACAATAACGGACTAATACAATATTTGTCCTTTTGTGATTGACTTATTTCACTCAGCATAATGTCCTCCAAGTTCATCCATGTTATGTGGTGTTTTGTAGACTCTACATTATTCTTTAGCATTGCATAGTATTCCATTGTGCATATGTACCATAATTTGGTTATCCATTCCCCAGTTGATGGACACCTAGGTTGCTTCCATCTTTTGGCTATTGTATAGTCTATTTATGCCATATAGTAGGGCCCTTAAATTTGCCCCTAGATTTTCCTTGAGGAACTGTATAATTTTAGGTTTCACATTTAAGTCTTTGATCCATCTGGAGTTCATTTTTGTGTATGGTGTGAGGTACACATCTTGTTACAACAGTCCATTCTATCTTGGAACTCTCTTAACTTCCTCACCATTTAGAAGTTCTGTGACTACACAGTCTTTTCCCTCTTTTTGTTTGTAGTTGTCCTCACTTGCCAATTGATGTCTCTGGTTCCACCAGCTATTACTTCTGTCTGATTTCCCTGTTTGTTTTATTGTATTTTATTGAATGCTGGATAGCTTTTATTTTTGCATGCAAGAGTGCAGCAAAGACAAAAAAAGAAAGAAAGAAAGAAAAAAGAATGCAACAAAGACAATGATTCTTTCAACTTTGATCTCAGTGTTGTGGTGGTGACTCCCACCCTGAAGCAGACATTCTCAAATTTCAAGAGGCCCAAGTTCAGGTTTAAGAAAATGCACACGGTAGAGATATACATGATGCCGGACATTCTCATTGGTCGTGTTGTCAAATGACTCAGTGGGCACAGCAGCTTGTGCAGAATTCTTTTGGTGGACTTTGCTTCTTGGGATTTGGTGGCAGTCACTTTTCACTCTTTCCTTGTTCTTCAGGGAGAGAAGCTGTAGAACAAAGACTTCAAAGAGCCTGTGCCTCTAGGAGCTCAGTCTTCAGAGTCTCAACCTGTCCTTGCCACAGCAAAACAAGCCACTATGGCTATGACACAGGGTAGACTTGTTCATTTTTCATTGGGCTTACTACTATACATCTTTAAGTCTTGACACCAGTTTTTGCAAGAAGGCTTTCTCCACCCCAAAATGATAAGCCCCCCAGCCTATTTACCATAGGCACTCAGCACTACCCCTAATGCAGCAGCCTGCGTTCCTCTTGGTGGTAGGACTCATCCAGAGCCTGTCTTCACTGTGCCCATGGCAAGCACTGTGCCTACGTAGTCCTCTACTATATCCTAGCACTGAGTACACTCAGCACACAGAGGATTTGCTGGTCCATCCTTTCACCTCCCAGACTGAAGACGGAGCCCTGCTCCCTGACATTGGTGCCAAACATTCCCTGCATGACCATGTCCTTCTATTCCTCTCTGGACAACACCCTGGGAACCCAGCCAATGACCCTGAAACAAGGAGCTCCTCTGTCCACACCCTCAGGCTCAGGGAGACCCAGCATCCACTGTGCACTCAGGGACTTGTCTCTGTATTTACAAAATCCCCTGACAATCCTCATGACCATGACTGACCCCACACTTACTTTTTCGACAGAAGAATCAGGCACAGTTTGTAGACAGCCTGGTGCCCAAACCTAGGCCCCCTAAGGGATCAGTGAGGAGACAGCAGCTGCTGGGCAAAATCACTGGGGCCAACTCAGTCTGAAATAATGTAATCCCTTAAATAAGCCCCCAAAATAATGTAATACTTGCCCAAAATGACTGTGTGGGCAGTGACACTGAAAAAAGCAACATTACAGGACTTCATAGTTATCAAATGCTGTCATAAAAGTCTTAAAATATGCATATTTTTGGCCATAGCAAATCCATCTTCATTCTGATGACATAGTGCATGGAGGCAAAGATGAATTAATGAAGTTTACTACAGCAATGCTCATAACAGTGAAAAAATGAGAAAATCTAAATATTCAACAACAGGAGATTTGTTGAAAGCTGAAATCCAGACAATACCCTGCCATCTATAAGAATGATGTGTTCATGAGTATGACTGACATGGAATTACATCCATGACACATATGTTGTATGCCCATTAGGAGCTTATCAATGGCAAGTGACAGAAATCCACATCAAAATGGAAGAAGCACAAAGGAAAATTTAATGGCCCATAGTGCCCAAAGGAGAGTTGGGTTTGGCCAGATCTTAAGAATGAATGGGATCTGGTACTCAAGGATTTCTCTATCTACCATGTTTGCCTCTCTCTGCATGGCATCGATCTCACACTCCCACTGCAGACAGGATATTAGGTAATAAGATTTGGGATTCAGGAAAGAGTCTACTTGGAGCTGTTGCTAGTCCCAAATCCAGAAATCCCAAGCAAGCAAGATATTGACCCACCATAAGGAAGTAACCAGATCAGAACTAGTCAATTGTAGGCAGGGCAGCCAGACACCAAAATTGGCCCAGCTTGAGTCATAACCTGTCTCTGGACCTATCAACCATGACCAGGGGGAGGGTCTCTTTCACTGTTTTGGTTACCTAGTGCTGCTCTGACAGGAATATGCCACAAATGGGATGGTTTTAAAAACAGGAGTTTATCCTTACAATTTGGAGGCTTTAAGGCTGAGTTCAAAATGCCAGGCTCTAGGGGCTGGGTAAAAGCCCCTTGACCTTGGGCTTCAGCTCTGTCTCTTGCTCCCAGCCCACTGAAGCTAGAGGCTTTTCTTCACTCAGGCAGCTGCAGGATGCTGAGGCTGACAAGCTCAAGGTTTACAAGTGAAAAGGCACAGTCCCAATGTTACCAAACAACATGGCAGGCCATTGATTCAAGTCCATTGAAAGTCCCAAGATTGGCAGAACATGGCAGGCTACTGAACAATGACACAGCTATATACAGGGTTCAAGCATGCCATAAACTAGAGACCATTCCCAAAGCTGTTTCTTATATATGGGAAGCAGACCACATCCATAATGCAACTACTCAGCTGCTCCAATAGATTCCACCATGGAGTTAATTACCGATCTCACCATGGGGAATAACTACCACCAGCTACCCAACCACTCAACCAGGCCTAGCCAAGTTGACATACAACCTTAACAAGCACATTGACCTAACATGGAAGCTCCTGAATTAAACAGAAAAGGGAAGAGCGGTTTCTAGGAAAGGGAACTTGGCAAATATCTCAAGTATCCTCTACCTATTGTTAAGTGGAACTATTATGAAAACAGCAAGCACAGTGAGATCCCAATCTTGTAAAAATGTATGAGTTAAGGGTGATGGGGGCATAGGGGGAACAAGCCTAGAAAGATTTTCCAAAAGTGGTTTTCTTTCAGCTATTCTGTTTTTCCTTTCTATGTGAATGTGAATTATTTGTGAAATTAAAGTATTTTTTTAAGATAAAAAATCTATATAGACTACTTGTGTATGTAGAATGTCCACTCAAAATGTCACTCATGTTACTTTCTGTTTCAGTCAGCCCATGTTGGATTTAAAGCACAGCTGATCCTGTGAACTGAAGACTTCATGTCTCCATCCATCCATCCATCCAGCTAACAAATGGATATTTAAAGGAGACCCAGTAAGCGCCAAAGAAACTCTGGTGGTGTGGTGCCTAAGGCCTTTAACTGCTAACCAGAAGGTTGGTGGTTCAAACTCACCAGCTGCTCCACAGAAAGAAGATGGGGCAATAATCTACTTCCATAAAGATTTATACCCTCAGAAACCCAAAGGGGATCACTATGACTCAAAAATGATTTGATGGCAATGAGGTTTTTTTTTTTTTTTTTTTAAGAAGAAGTGCCAGGAGGAATATGTGCCAGACCTACAGTGATGACTGAGGACAAGATCATGGAGCTCACAGAATGATGGAAGAGACAAACAAGTACATAGCCAGTTACGTCATAAGAAGCTCAAAACCAGAACTTCCAACTGGTTCATTCTGGTTTGACCATCTGCTGAGAATTCGCATTTCCACCCCAGATATACTGAATCAAAATCTACATTTTGGCAAGATCCCCAAATGATTCTTATGTATAAGTAAGAATCACTTGGGGGATCTATGAGAATCTTATAGCTTCCCAGGTGATTCTTATAGACCTTCATGTATCTCAGCAGGGGGTCAAACCAGAATGAACCAGTTCAAAGCCTTGCTCAAAACAGAAATGTGAGGAACATGCTAGGAAAATGTAGACAAAAAGATGACACACTGTGTTTAGGTGTATCTGGAAAGGTGGTCTTGAGGCATTGGTGACGAAGACAGAACTTCAGTGAAAGGCTTATCAGGTGGATGAAAAAGCATATGCAAAGATGCAGAGAATTCACCTGCAGGACCTGAAGTGCCTCTGGAGTTGGGTATGGCAGGAGGTTTGAGGAAGCAGGCAGGGAATTCCATTCACTAAGCATTTGGTGAGCATCCATTCTATGTCAGGATTTTGGCCAAGGGCTTGCTGATGAGATAGGAAACACATTTGTAGATTCCAAAGGGCCTTGAATGTCATTCTATCTTCTTTTCAGTAGAACAATATTGAAATTAAAATGTGGATTTATCACTATTTCAGTAAGAGGGACAATTTTCTTCCCATCCATGGGCCCTTGCGGGTATTTTCTCCTCATGTACCTCCACATCAGGGGAGGAAGCAGGATTAGGTGTAAGTATGGGAAGAAGAGTGTCCCAACACCCTGCTTCCTGGGTTCTAATTCCATCCAAGTGCCAGGCATATTTGGGAACAACACATCTGGGGCCGGTGGGTTGAGGGGGCATTATCACAAGCATTGGTGCAGAAGCAGAGCTGTGCTCAGAAAGTCCTAGCTGGGTTTTGCACTAGAAGCCTGGAGACACCATGATGGTCACCACCCTTCCAGTTCCAGGTTATTGGAGGGGCTCTATAGAAGGGGATCACTGGTCTCTGAAGTGTCTTTCATGCACTAAGCCAAATGACCTTGGCCTGAATCACCAAGGGTTATGTAAGATTAGGTAGCCACTTAGTCAAAAATAGCTCTCCTGATGACTCCAGCCTGCAAAATAGCATCCAAGTGAAGGGTATACAGATGGGCCTGAGCTGGGACACATGGAGAAATTCCCTTCCTGGTCCTCCCACTGGAAAAATCATTTGAGAGTGTTACATGGGACTTCAGAGCTGCTGACAGGTGATCTCCTATGCTTGTCTTGTTGGCAGCAGAAATGAGGTTGTTTTTTGTTTTGTAATTTTTTTTTTAATTGTGATTTGAGTGAAAATTTACAGAGCAAATTCACTTTCCACACAGCAGTTCACATAGAAATGTGGTTGTTTTGTTGAACACGGAAGCCAAAGGACCACAAAAATAGAAATCCAGTACAAATGATAGAATGAAAACAAGTAAGAGGATTAAGAATCTTTAGATCTGTTACCATTACTGATACTCTGGGGCCAGACATTGTCGTTTATTTATTCAAAAAATACTGACTGAGCAGCTATATGTGCTGGAGACTGTGCTAATAATGGAGATGCAGAAGGGAACAACAGACACTGTTCTGACCCTCATGGATTTTTAGCTTGTGGTAATCTTTCTTCTCTCTCATCTTAAGATGCGTAACATTTTCTGAAAACTCTCCTTTGCCGGGCACTTTACAAGACATATATACCATAAACAAGTCAGACACAGCCCCTGATCTCAGCAGCTTATAGCTGTAGATAGAGAAAAAAACAACAGACAAAAAGTGAACAAATTGTTTTTACAATGAAAGTTCTGACAAAAGTTTGCTAAAGTTTCTTCCAGGTCTAAAAGGAGGACCTCTCTTGATTGAGACTGCTATTGTCTTGTTCAAGTTTTCAGCTCAGTGAAGGAGCATATCAGGGATCCTGTACACTCTGTCTGGAAGTAATGTTGGGGAGAAGTAATTTGGACCCTACATGGGGAATACACACCTCATCCATTGTTGTTCAGAGTGGGTATTGGTTTGATATTTTGGAGAACTATTTGGCAACATGCATCAAAAATTTTAACAGTATGCTGCTTCTTTGACCTAATTAGTCCACTTCTGGTAAATAACCCAAAGAAAATAATTGGATAAGTGTACAAAAATATACATTATAAAATATTCATTGCATCTTTATTTCTGATGGTTAAGTTAGATATCTAATTATAAGTGATTGTTGAAATAAATTGTGATATACCCATAAAGTGCCATAAAACATTTAGGTAGCCCTTTATGCTACTAACATGGAAAAATGTCCATAATATGCTAAATTAAAAAAAAAAAAGTTGGTTTAAAAATTTATGTGCAATAAAGGATAAAATACTTAGGAATAAATTTAACCAAGGGGGTGTAAGAATTGCACTAAGAACTAAGAACTGTTGCTGAAAGAAATTAAAGAAACCCTAAATAAATGAAAAGACATCTCATGTTTGTGAATTGGAAGATTTAATATTGTTAAGATAGTAAGGCTTCCCAAAGATCTACAAATTTAGTGTGATCTCTATCTAAAACTCCATATCCCACAAATTCCTTTTTGCAGAAATGGAAAACCATATTCTATGTTTTCCATAGGAACTCTGGTAGCTTAGTGCCTAAGGCACTTGACTGCTAACCAGAAGGCTGGTGGTTCAAACCTACCAGCCACTCCTTGGAAGGAAGATGGGGCAATCTACTTCTGTAGTGATACTGCCTCGGAAACCGAAGGAAGGGTTGCTATGAGTCAGGTCCGACTCGACGGCACATAACAACAACAACAACTTTTTCCATTTCTGCAAATGTTCATAAGGAATTGCAAGGGTCCTTGATTAGCTAAAATAACCTTGTAAAAGAAGAGCAAAATGGGAGGACTCACACTTTCTGATTTCAAAACTTATTACAAATTTACAGTATCAAAATAGTGAGGTAGTGGCAAATGGATGAACAAAAATATATATATGTCTAGTGAATAAATGGGAGCTCTGGTGGTATAGTGCCTAAGGCATTTGACTGCTAACCAGAAGGCTGGAGGTTCAAACCCACCAGTCACTCCTCAGAAGGAAGGTTAGGCAATCTACTTCTGTAGTGATACTGCCTTGGAAACCCAAGGAGGGATCACTATGAGTTGGGTCCTACTCAACGGCAGTATGTTTGGTTTTGGTTTGGTTAGTGAATAGATTTGAAAGTCCAGAAGTAAACCCATACATCTATCTTGATTTTTGACAAGGTTGCCAAAACCAAATCAAACTCATTTCCATTGAGTTCAATCTGACTCATAGTGCTCCTCCTTGAGTTTCCAAGGCTGTAGATATTTTTGAAGTAGATTGCCACATCTTCCTTCTGCAGAGCAGCTGGTGGATTTGAACCACTGACCTTCTGGTTAGCAACTAAATGCCTTATCTACTATACCACCAGAGCACCTTAACAAGGGTGCCAAGACAATCCAATGAGGAAAGTATGATCTTTTTTTTTTTAAAAAATGGAGGTGGAACAACTAGATATCCACATGCAAAAGAACGAAGTTGGGCCATTACACCATATATCAGAAAATAGCTCAAATGATTCAAAGACCTAAATATAAGAATCAAAAGTACAGTAACTCCCCCTTATCCATGATTTTGCTTTTAGGTGGTTTCATTTACCTGTAGTCAACCACAGTCTGAAAATGTTAAATGAGTAGTAGTATGATGAAATTTCATGCTGCCTTGCTTCATCATTCACAAAACTTTTATTACAGTATATTGTTATAATTCTTCTATTAGTTATTGTTAATCTCTTGCTATGTCTAATTTATAAATTTAACTTTATCATAGGTATGTATGTATAGGATGAAGTGTAGCATATATAGGGTTTGGTACTGTCCAAGATTTCAGGCATCCACAGAAGTCTTAGAACATATTCCCCTGGAGGGAATGGAGGAATACTGTATAAAACTTTTAGGAGAAAACACAGAAGTAAATATTTAGGACCTTGGATTTGGCAATGATTTTATAGCTATGATACCAAAAATACAAACAACAAAAATAAATAAATTGAACTTCATCAAAAAACTTTTGCACATAAAAGGTCATCATTAAGAAAGTGAAAAGATGACCTACAGAATGGGGGAAAATTTTTGCAGATTCTATGTCTGATAAGGTCTAGTATTCAGAATATATAAAGAACATAGCTCAATAACAGAAAGACAAACAACCCAATTAAAAACTACACAAAGGATTTGAAAACATTTCTCTGAAGAAGATATACAAATGGCTAACAAACACATGAAAAAAATTCTCAAAGTCCTTTGTCATTAAGAAAAAGGCAGAAACAAGATGGCGTCCTACTAACACACTCCACCCAATCCTTCTATAACAGAGACCTGGAAAAACCAACTGGAACAGATACAACTAACGATCCTGGAATTCTGAAATAAAATGACAAGATAAAGAATTAGATTGAGCACTAATTGGACAGGAAAATGGAGCAAGATCAGTGACTAGGGAGACAGAAGAGGCCAGGACCAGCTGAAGCACGGCCATTTTAAATACAGAGGTATCAGATGCTGACAAGGAGTAGGGGGAAAAAACTTCACGGAATCCACACAGCAATAAAGACATAGTGTAGACAGATTGGGAAGAATTCAAGGAGAAGGACATTAACTCTCCATTAATAAGCCATATCTGCTGCACTGACCACCTCACCCAATGGACGAGCACCACTGCTGACTTCTACAGCCTGGATCACCAACAGAATGGACAACACCTGCTCATCCCAACTGCAGCTCATCTTCATGACAAATAGAAACCCACACCCACATTCCTACCAGTTATTCCACCAATCCAGGGAGAGCTGGGGAGCATGCCAGTGCTGCCAATCTAACAACCAAAGAACTCCTGCCCTACATATCCTGATATATTGAAACAAAGCAAAACAAAAAAGCAGGCTGAAATAAACCACTACATGATCAACAAATAAAGACAACAACTTCAAAATGTCTTGAAGACAACAGACAACTTCAACTCAAAGAAACAAGACAAGATAGCAGAAGCAGTGGCCAAAATAAAAAAGTAGGAAATTTCTCTGAGAAAGAACAGGTAATAGAACCACCTGATAAGGAGTTCAAAAAATATATATACATATGTATATGTGTGTGTGTGTGTGTGTGTGTATAACAAAATGACAAAATAAATAGTCAATTAGAAATCACACAGAAAGAGCAATTAGAAATCCCAAAAATAAGCAATAAAATTATGGAGATAGATAACACATTGGAAGGGCAAAAGAATAGAATCAAATGGGCTGAAGAATGCAGATCCCAGCTAGAAGACAAATCCCTTGATACCAGCTTATATAAGGAAAAAGCAGAAAAAATAATGAAGAAAACCTAAGGTTTATATGGTATGATAGTAAAAGAACTCACATACACCTGATTGGAATTTCAGAACAAGAGGAGGGGGGAAAAAAACAGGGAAAATTGATGAAGACTTGCTGGCAGAATACTTCCCCAACAACATAAAAGATGCAAAGATATCTGTCCAAGGAGCTCAACAAACCCCACACAGGATAGACCCTAAGAGAAAGTCACCAACACATATCAAACTTTCCAAGACCAAAGACAAGGACAGAATCTTGACAGCAGCTCAGGAAAAATGAAATGTTACCTACAAAGGGCAACCAATAAGACTAAGCTCTGATTTCTCCCAGAAACCATGCAGACGAGAAGGCAATGGGATGGCACATACAAAACCTTCAAGGAAGAGAATTACCAATCAAGAATTATAAATCCAGCCAAGCTGCCCCTCAAATATGATGGCGAAATTAGGACATTCTCAGGCAAACACAAATTGAGGGAATGTGTGAAAACCAGACCAACTCTATGGAGACTAAAGGAAGTCCCTCCAACAGAAAAACAGTGGAAGACAGCAACCTAAGATTAAGACACATGGCAACAGCACCCAGAAACCAGCCCATGGGAAAAAAAAAAAAAAAAATCTCAGATCAAAAATAAGCTTACAAAACAGAAAATAAAGAACCAGAGGAGTCAATCCATAAATGACACCAACTACAAACAAGTAGAGGGAATGAATGGTGTAATTACAAAACTTCCACATGGAGAGCAAATCAGGCTGATGTCAATATAGAACAGACTATTCCAAACTTAGGGAGATAAGCATTTACTATAGGGTAAATACAAAGAAAATTGATAAGGCTTTTAATAAAAATAAGGAATTCACAAGATCTTAGTAAACACAAAATCACCAATAATGAAGAAAAGGGAAAGAAACCTCAATAACGAAATGAACTTAGCACAGAAAAACGTTTGAAACGAAGAAACCATCAGCACCACAACAAAAACTACAGAAGAAAGGCAGCAGTAAATTCGTACTTAACCACTAATCACGTTTGTCATGAATGAAATGCAAATCAAAACCTCAATGAGATGCTGCATCACCTACTAGGGTGGCTATAATAAAAACAAATAAACAGAAAATAACAAGTGTTAGGAAGAATGTAGAGAAATTGGAACTCTTGTGCATTGCTAGTGGGAATGCAAAATGGTGCAGCTGCTGTGGAAAACAGTTTGGCAGGTCTTTGGAATGTTAAAACACAGAATTATCTTATGGCCCAGCAATTCCACTCTAGGTATATACACAAAAGAGTGGAAAGCTTGGACATAAGAAGATACTTGTACACCAATGTTCATTATTGCAATAGCCAAAAGATTGAAACCACCTGTGGTGGTTAAGTTTGTGTGTCAACTTGGCTTGGTCTGATTGAGTGACTGGGTAGCTGGTGGTAGTTATTCCTCACGATAAGACTGGCAATCAACTCCATGGTGGGACCTACAACAAGCAACTGAGTAGCTGCCTTTGGAATGAGGTCTGCTTCCCATATAAGAAACAGCTTTGGGAATGGTCTCTAACTTATGGCATGCTTGAACCCTGCATGTTCAGCAGCCTGCCATGCTCTGCAGACCTTGGGACTTTCAATGGACTTGACTTAATAGCCTTCTGTGTGGTTTGGTAACATCGGGACTGTGCCATTTTATTTGTCGACCTTGGGCTTGTTGGCCTCAGCAGTCAGTAGCTGCCTGAGTAAAGAGATGTCTCTAGCTTTAGTGGGCTGGGAGCAAGAGGCAGAGCTGAAGTCCAAGGTCGAGGGGCTTTTACACAGCCCCTAAAACCTGGTTCTTGGAACTCGGACTTCTATCCTCCCAAACTGTAAGAGAATAAACTCCTGTTTGTTCAAACCATCCCATTTGTGATATATTCCTGTCAGAGCAGCACTAGGTAACTAGAACACAAACCAAGCATCCATCAACAGATAAATGGATAAATAAAATATGGCATATTCATACAGTGGAATATTACTCAGTCATAAAGAGAAACGGAGTTCTGATACATGCTACAGCATGGAAGAACCTTGAAAACATTAGGCTGAGGTGGAATAAGCCAGACCCAGAAGGCCACATACTTTGTGATTCTATTATATAAAATATCCAGAATAGACAAATCCATAGAGACAGAAAGCAGATTAGTGGTTGCCAGGGCCTGGAGGAAGAAAGGAATCTGGAGTGACTTAATGGTATGGGGTTCCCTTTTGGGGTGGTGAAAACTTCTGAAAGTAGATGGTTAGCACGGAACTAGGTGTGGTTAACATCACATAACATTGTGGATGTACTAAAAGCCATTGAATCATTCACTTTAAAACGGCGGTACAAATTGTATGTGTATACAATTTAAAAAGTAACTGGAAAGGCAGACACTAAAATGTTGTGACGTTTTGTGTGTGTGGGGTGACTGTAGGAGTGGTGATCTCTCTCTCTTTCATCTTTTTGCACTATCTAAACCCACTGCCATCGCGTCTATTCCGACACACAGCAACCCCGTACGACAAAGCAGAACTGTCCCCATAGGGTTTCCAAGGCTGTAAATCTTTACGGAAACAGACTACCTCATCTTTCTCCACAGAACAGCTGGTGGTGTCAAAAGGTTGGCAGTTTGAACCCACCAGCCTTACCCACTGTGCCATCAGAGCTCTTTTTGTACTACCTGAATTTTAAAATAAGTTTATTTTCACTAATAATCAGAGTGAATAAAAGCCACAATAAACTATTTGCATTTTAGAAAGCAAGCAAGCAAGAGGAAAGGAAGGAAAGAATGCAGGGAATCCTTGTATCTCCCATCCACTTGGAGGCTGCATTGTGGCTGGAATCTGGGAGGGTGCCTATTAGACATCAACAAGGACCCTTTAGGTCAATAGGACCAGGCCTAGCAACCAAAAAACTCTTTATGTGTCCTATGGAAAGATCCCCAAGATAAATTGTGTAAAATCAAGGTACAGGAGAGAGTGGCATAACTAGTATGATCACACATACACACACATGCACACATACACACAATCACTAAAACATGTGCAGGCAATCCCTGGATTATGAGCGAATTCTATTGCTAAATCTGACTTTACTTTAAGTTGAATTTGTACATAGGTTGGAACACTTAATGTGGTTCATATCTAACATCAATTAGTTTTATGTTTGTCTTAGTTTATAGTATATAGGGTACCTTTCTATGCATAAAAAACATTAAAGAACTCTTCCAGATACATTAAAATATCTTTAACATAATAATACAGTAATAATGGTAACAATGTTTTGATGTGTGTTGTAAAGTAGCACCTGTCAGTTATTATGAACTGATATATGTACCTCAAATTTTTAATATAATTGGCTTTACAAGGATTGGTTCATAATTCCTGGTTGTCCATAAATTGGTCATTCATCTCCCTTATAACTCAAGAGGACTGCATATACATTTTCAAATGCAAAGACATTTCTGCCAAAATGAAAACAAAGCAGCAGGAATGGTTTTCTCCAGGAAGAGAATCTGAGAGAGGGAGGATGGGAGAATTTTCACTGTATATATCCATCTCTGTACCTTTTCAATTTGGTTCCACATACTTTTAAATAAAGGAGCCCTGGTGGTGCAGTAGTTAAGTACTCAGCTGCTAATTGAAAGTTCAGCAGCTAGAACCCATCAGCTGCTCTGCTGGAGAGAGATATTCTCAGTCTGCTTCCATAAAGATTACAGCCCTGGAAACCCTATGGGGAAGGTCTACCCTGTCCTATAGGGTCTCTGTGAGTCAGAATCAGTTCAATGGCAACAGATTCTATCTACCTATTTATTTATTTATTTTTAATTTCAAATACATATATAGCTTCCTGAGTCCCTGCTTTATGTCATAAAAACAGCTTCTGAAACACAAAAGAATATCTAAATACACTTTTTTGTTTCTCTTTCTATATCTATAAAATCTTCTGTAACAACACACACTACTTATAATGTAAAAATGGCAAGTATTCCTTCAAACATTAAAACTATACAGAAATGTTTACAGTGAAAACAGAACACTCTCCCTATCTTTCTTTTAAAGGGAAAATATGTTTATAATACAAGACTTTGTTTTTGTTTTTTAAGTCATTTAATTATCTTTTAATTCTCTGTTTGTTTTTTAAAATCTATAATGTTGCCTTATTTTTGTTGGAAAAAGTCTGTAATTAATTAGTTTTTAAATACACAACCATAAATGATAGACAGCTGGTGAAGCAGGGCTGGCCTGACCTTGACCTCCACAGAGCCCTGCATCCTTTACCTCTGGTCCTGATCTACAGAAGCTACATATGCCCACCCCCTGGGCCTTGTCTCTCCTGCTGCCCTCAGACAGCCTGTTCCATTCTGCCAAGCTGTCTGTCTGCTCCAGTCCCCCATCCTCAGGACTCCCTGATGAAGAACTAGGGCAGGACAGAGGGGTAGAATATGTCCAGATTCCTCCCTAGGCTTTGAAGCTATGTTTGTCCAACTGTATGGTATTTTCACTTTGATAGTATGTTATAGATAAATAAAAAATAAAGCTTTCAAAAGAATTTTTATTCATACATTACATTAGGCCTGGGGAAAAAAAACAAACTCATTGCCATTGAGTCAGTTCTGAATCATACCAACCCCCGTAGAGTTTCAAAGGGAGTAAATCTTTACAGAAGTAGATTATCTCTTCTTTCTCCTGTGGAGCAGCTGGTGGGTTTGAACCACTGACCTTCTGGTTAGCAGCCAAATGTCTTATCACTGTGCCACCAGAGCTCCTCTATTGTCCACTTTAGAGAAGATAGGGAGGGGACCTTTTGGAGGTTGAGGAGTGGGCCAGCTACTGTACCACCCTCCCTAGGCCCTTTGGTGTGGCCACCATGACAGGCCTTGAAGTTTGACTGCTGGTTTCCACCCTGCAGAGGGAAGAAGGAGGAGACTCCCTCAGCCTTCCTGTCTCCAAACATGTCATTGAAAACCTTCCTGGATTGTCCTCATGGTCTGGGACTAAAGGTTTGGAACATTTCTCCTGGGGCTTGTTTTCTTTCCGTATTTTGGCTTCTCTGCTCTGCTGCTCTCTAAATATTTCTGAGCTAGTCAGAAACGTAAAGCAATTTCCAAAGTTTGATGGAGGCCTCTACAGCAAGTTCCTTTCCACCCAGATACCTTCTCCATTGCTTGAAGGCCCTCCATTTGAGAGCCATCTTTTCTCATGATCAATTCTACAAGTCCACTTTATTTCCTGAAGTATACCAAAACCAAACTAAACTCACTGTCACAGAGTCAATTGCAACTCATAGCAACCACCATTGGGTTTCCAAGGCTATTAATCTTTATAGAAGCAGACCATCCCACCTTTCTTCCATGGAGTAGCTGATGGGTTTGAACCATTGACCTTTCTGTTAGCAGCCAAATGCCTTAACCACTATACTACCAGAGTTCCTTTCCTGAAGCATAAAAATATATAATTATGGAAAATTGAAAAAAGTAGAAACAAGCCCCTCCCCCAATTCACAAAACACTCATACACCCCTAAAGAGAACCTCTGTAATATTTTGGGGCATTCTTTGAAGTCTTTAAAAATAAATCTCTAAGCAGCTTTTATTATTATTATTATTATTGCTGTATATGGATGTGATCATATCATATGTCAATTCTGATCCTTTTTAATAAAAACCATACAAAAAGAGTTTGTTTTTTTTTTTAATATTGCCATATTAGCCCTAGCTCTGCTGGGCTATTAACTATATAATCATATGCATTATTACTTAACCTACCTATGCACCTATTTCCTTGTCTGCAAAATGGGGATAGTAACTGTGTTTACCTAACAGGGCTTCTGTAAGGATTCAGTGAGATAATGCAGGTAAAATGCTTTGCCAATAGCCGCATGCAATAAATGTTAGCAGTTTATCTGTTGCTCACATAGACATGGAGTTTGTGGGTGGTGCAAACAGTTATGACTACTAACCCAAAGACTGGAGGTTCAAGTGCACCCAAAGGCACATCAGAAGAAAAGCCTGGCAATCTACTTCCAAAAAATCAGTCATTGTAAACCCTATGGGGCACAGTTCTACTCTGACACACGTGGGATCATCATGAATGGGAATTGACTTGATGACAACTGATTATGATAGTTTTTCTGCTGGCACAAACAATGCTGTGTTGAACACTTCTGTGTATAGTGCCTTGTTTATACTGTGGATTAATTTCTTAAGAAAAATTCTCAGAAATTGAATTGCTGGACCAAAGGGTCTAGAGCTTTTTAAAGTTCTTAATATAGACTGCCATTTCCATTCCTTCAAAAAGAGGAAGAATTCTGGTTTTAAATGTAAATCTGTTCTCTGAGGGATAGGACATTGAGTTCCCCTCCCTGACCCCAGCACACTCAATTTTAGTGGATGTGAGTATAGAAGACTTCTCTCTTTGAACAAGCCTGCCTGGGAGTCTGATAAAACGTTTTGACTTGGTACAGGAACCTGCTGGAATAACCCTGAGACCTCAGTTTCACTATCTGTAAAACCGGGACAAGGATCTTGCCCAAGGCGTGGTAAGGACTAATTAGTGGCTAGGGCTGACTTTTGTCCTCCTGGCCATAAAAGACCTTTGAATTGCTTGGCCACTTTTAAGTTTCTCAGGAAAAGTGATAACACTAGAACAAAGTTCAAGCCAGTTGGCCAGGCTGCCTCTTTCTTACACCCATGAGGCTAAGGGCAAGAGAGGAAGGCCACAGCCCCGTGAGTCTCAGTCTGGGTTCATTGGTGTTGGGTTCATCAGGGGTAGGGGACATTTCCCCATTAATCCTCCCACACATCATGCTATGAGGAAATATACTCATGCTTTATCTATCACCCCACCCCTGGCACAACTAAAGGCTGTAGGATTTAACACACAAGAGATGGAGAATTTGGATAGAGTGAGCAAGGCTCCTCCCTGACCTGTGGTATCAAAACCACACTGGTGCCTCCCTTCCCTCAACCACTCACCAGTATTTCTCATAATGACTGAGTCAAAAACTTGTGTACCCTGGGCTGGGTTCTACATTTAACAATCTCCCCTAGAATTCTTATTATCGGGCAAGTTTATAGATATTAGGAAATTAGGAACTAGCTCTGGTGAAGCTTGGTTTCTAAATGAACTCCACCCTGCTCAGGTCTCCTTTATGCTCAAAAACCTTCAAAGGCTCCCCACACAATGGGCTAAAGCCCTAGTTCTTGAATATGGCATTTTGGGCTGCAATTGACCTACCCAGACCTATCTCTCACCACTTCCCTTCCTCACCACACACTGTAGTCACTCGGGGCAGTTCCTGTTACCTGAACATGCAATGGGTCTTTATGACCAGGCAAACTCCTTGCTATTCTGTTGATGTGGTGAACTTTCTTAATATCCAAAGCTCACCTTCAAAGCCACATCTCCAGGAGACTTCCTGGATCTGACCCCAGCTAGAAGTGATCTCTTTTCTTCTGACCTGCCATAGACCCTCCTCATCTGCACTCTCATATCACAGCTCTGGTCCAGCCTCATCTCCCCAAGCAGACCTGTTGTTATTGCTCGTTTGCTTTGACTTGTGGTGACCTTATACGTAACATTGCCCAGTCTTGTGCCTTCCTCAGGATTGTTTTTATGTTTGAGTCCATTGTTGTAGCTATTACGTCAATCCATTGCACTGAGGGTTTCCCTAGTCTTTGCTGACCCTCTACTTTACCAGCTATTGTGTTCTTTTCTAGCAAATGGTTTTTCCTGATGATATGTCCAAACCAAACAGAGTAGAGGCTCCTTATGGACAGGCCCCACATCTGGTTCATTTTTATGTCCCCAGATACCAGCACAAGACTTCATGTCTCGTAAGGCAATTAGTAAGTGTGGCTGAAATGAATTAAACCCACTAGCAGCTCCACAGGAGGATAATGGGCTAATCTACTTCTGTAAAGATCTAAAGCCTTGGAAACCCAATAGGGTTCACTACGAGACTGAATCAACTTGATGGCCGTGGGTTTGGTTAGCCATGCCAAAGAGATACTGGTAGAAAAAATGATTAAATAGAGATAGGTTTACTTCTTCCTTTCCAATCTGGATGCCTTTTATTTCATTTTCTTGCCCTGGCTAGAACCTCAAGTACAATGCTGACTAGATATGGCAAAAAAAAGACATCCTCATCTTAATCCGGCTGTTAGGTAAAAAGCATTCAGATTTTCATCATTAGGCATGAGTTACCAATGATGCGTTTTTGTTTATGTTATTGTTGATTGCAATTCAGTAAGCTCTGAGTCATGGTGAGCCATTTACAATGCATAAATAGACTATTAAGCATAACCCAAGATGCACAAACAGCAGAAGATAAACTAGATGATTGAGACCTTCTAAAAATTAAATTCTTATGTGCATGAAAAGACTTCCCCAAAAGAGTCAAAAGAAAACCTACAGAATGGGAAAAAATATTCGGCAATGACATATAAGACAAAGGACTGATCTCTAAATTTATAGAAAACTCCAACACTTCAACATCAAAAAGAAATCCAATTAAAAAACAGACAGAAGATGTGAACAGACACTTCACCAAAGAAGATATTTAGGCAGCCAACAAACACATGAAAGATATTCACTATCATTAGCCATTGTTGTTGTTGTTGTTATGTGCCATTGAGTCAGACCTGACTCATAGCGACCCCTCCTTGGGTTTCCGAGGCAGTATCACTACCAAAGTAGATTGCCCCATCTTCCTTCCAAGGAGTGGCTGGTGGGTTTGAACCACCAGCCTTCTGGTTAGCAGTCAAGTGCCTTAGGCACTACGCTACCAGAACTCCCCATTAGCCATTAGAGAGATGCAAATAAGAACAGCCATGAGATACAATCTCACCCCAGCATTAATTGCAAAGTTCAACAAGACAGAAAATAACAATTGCTGGTGAGGATGAGGAGAGATTGGGACTCTCATACACTGCTGGTGGACTGTAGAATGACACAACCACTGTGGAAATTGGTACAGTGATTCCTTAAAAAGTTGGAAATAAGAAGTAACATTTGATCCAGCAATCCCATTACTAGGTATACATCCTAAAGAAGTGAGAGGCAGGACACGAATAGATATATGCACACCAATGTTCACTGTAGCATTATTCATAATAGCAAAGAGATGGAAACAAATTATGTGTCCATCAGCTGAGGATGGATAAATAAACTATGGTACATACACACAATGGGATAGTATGCAACCCTACAAAATAATGTAGAATCTGCACAACACTGCAAAACGTGGATGAACTTGGAGGACATTATGCTCCAAGTCAATCACAGAAGGACAAATATTGTATTAGTCCACCATTGTAAAAAGTCAAGAAAAAGTTTACACATAGCAGGAAATTTTCTTTATTGGTTACCAAGGATGGGAGGGGAGGGAAGGAAAATTTCCAGATAGGTTGGGGGGGAAAAAAAAAAGGTTATTAGTGGTTACCAGGGGCTATCAGAGGTAGGAAGAAGGGGAAAAAGAGAAGGTTTTGTTTGGGGGCATTGAGTTTATGCTAATAGGTGGTGGATTATTTTGGAAAAAGATAACAATCATGGTGACACAACATGAAAAAATGTAATCAGTGTCCCTGAGCTGTAAATGTGGAACTTGTTATGTTGGCAAATGTCTTGTTGTGTATGTTTTCATCACAATAAAATTAAAAAACAAAAAACAACAATAAAAAAAGAAAAAACGGAGAGAGAGATTGGTCTGTGGGGCTTTTTTGGAGGGTGGGGTGCTGGTGGTCATGTTTTGGTTTCATTCTGGTTTCAAAGTAATACTGGCCTCAGAGAATTAGTTGAAAAATATTCCCTTCTCTTCTTTATTTTGGAAGAGTTTGTGAAGAACTGCTATCCATTCTTCAAATGTTTGATGGAATTCACCAGTGAAGCCATCTGGGTCTGGGCTTTTCTTTGTGAGTAATGTTCTTATTACTAATTTAATTTCTTTACTTATTGTAGGTGTATCCAGATTGTCATTTCTTGAGTAAGTTTTCACAGTTTGTGTCTTTCTAGGAGTTTTTCCATTTCATCTACATTATCTAATTTGTTGGCATACTTATTCATGTTATTTCCTTATAGTCCTTTTTGTTTTTGTAAGGCCAGTAATAATGTCCCCTCTTTCAGTCCTGAAATGAGTAATTTGAGTCTTTTCTCCCTTTTTCTCAGTCAATCTAGCTAAAAGCTTGTCAACTTTGTTAATAGTTTTTTTAAAAAGACAATTTTGGTTTGTTTCTTTTCAATTCTCCATTTCAATGATTTCTGCTCTAATATTTATTATTTCCTACTCTAATCTTTATTATTTCCTTCCTTCTACTTGCTTTAGGTTAATTTGCTCTTCTTTTTCGCTTAAGGAGTACTCCTCACTGCCATCCAGTCGTATCAGACTCATAGCGACCCTTGGATTTCTGACGTGTTATCACTATGGAAATAGATTGCCCAATCTTCCTTCTGAGGAGTGGCTGGTAGGTTGGGACTGTCAGCCTTCTGGTTAGCCGTCAAATGCCTTAGGCACTATGCCCCAGAGCTCCTGTTTTAAGGAGTAAGGTTAGATTATTCCTTTGAGACCTTTCTTCTTTTTAAAGGGAGCTCTGGTAGCATAGTGGCTAACACACTTGCCTGCTAACCAGACGGCTGGCGGTTCAAACCCACCAGCCACTCCTCGGAAGGAAGGTTGAGCAATCCTACTTCCGTAGTGATACTGCCTCAGAAACCCAAGGAGGGGTCGGAGGAGTGGCTGGTAGGTTGGGACTGTCAGCCTTCTGGTTAGCCATCAAATGCCTTAGGCACTATGCCCCAGAGCTCCTGTTTTAAGGAGTAAGGTTAGATTATTCCTTTGAGACCTTTCTTCTTTTTAATGTAGGTATTTATAACTATACATTTCCCTCTAAACATTTATGTAGATGCATCCCATAAATTTTGGCATGTTGTTTTTGTTTTAATTCATCCAAACATTTTTAGCATCCTCAGTACCAGATAGGCCTCAAACTTCCTGAAATGACTGAACTCAAAGCAAGTGTGATAGGAAAAACTTTGTAGTGGGGAATTGAAGCGAAGAACCCTAAATTCTAATTCTGCCTTTGCTTTTGGACCTTGAAAGAGTCATTTTCTCTCCAGGAAATTGCATAGTGCTTAATGGTGCTCCTTCACTCACAAATGTTGATGGAGAAGCTGTTGTGAGCTGGGTATAGCTCCTATAAAGGGAGAGAACAAGATTTGGTTGCTACTCTTGGGGAGAGATAATAACAATACAACCTGAAAGAATCACAGTAAGGTGGTCCATAGGGTTGAAGAGGGAGAAGCTCTCTGTTGGAGGCAGTCAGAAAGGGTTTCCTGGAGACAGGGATGCTTGATTGCGCCTTGAAGGATGACTATGTGTTGTGAGGACCAAATGATGTAATAGCATACAAGACTATAAAACCTGAGAATGTCACACAGAGGGAGTGATGTTTATTAAGACATTATGATGGTAAAAACTATTTAGACTAATAATTGACCTGTCTAGAAAGGCATTTGCCAGAAGTATGAGCAAGTTTCTAAGCTACTTTTAAGACTGTAAGACAAGTTTGTTTCAGTTGCAATCAGAGCCTCTTAGGGTAGTGAGGCAGGATGGAGGAGTTACAGAGCATGGACTTTGGTGTCAAACATGCCTGAACCCAAGCCCTGACTGCTATCTGTGTGCCTATCTGTGGAATGTCATGTATAAGAGAATTAAATGAGAGGATAGGTGTGAGGTAAATGGCACACAGTGAGTACTCTATAAATGCCAGCTGTTGTTGTTGTTGTTGTTGTTGTTATGTGCCGTCAAGTTGGACCCGACTCATAGCGACCTCTCCTTGGGTTTCCAAGGCACTATCACTACGGAAGTAGATTGCCTTGTCTTCCTTCCGAGGTAAATGTCAGCTACTACTTATTATTAATGGGCACCTCCCATCTATCAGTGTGCTGTACTGTGGTGGCTTATCTGTTCCTATGAAGCTGGAAGCTTTGCTACCAGTATTTCAAATACCAGCAGGGTTACCCATGATGAACAGGTTTCAGTGAAACTTTCAGACTAAGATAGACTAGGAAGAAAGGCCTGGTAACCTACCTCAAAAATTTAGCCAATGAAAACCTTATGGATCACAACAGAGTATTATTTGATAAAGAGTGGGAGGATGAGCTCCTAGGCTGGGAGGCCCAGCACAATGACTGCAACAATGGACCCAAACCTGCTAATGATCATGAAGATGATGCAGAACAGGCAAAAGGATTACTGTGAGTCAGCTGACTCAACAACAACTACCAACCACAACAACAGTTTTTTGTGGAGGAAAGGGCTCAGAGGTCACCTGGCTCAAGCAGGCAGGGATTCCTATTTTCCTCCTGAAAAGGTGCCTTTTACCTGTCACCAAATAACCAATTCTATGGCCTTGGGAAAAATATTTTTTCTTGGGCCTGACCATCCTCTTCCATGAAATCTCGTAAGATCTTTATGAGACAAGCAAGATCTGTTCAAGGGAAAGTTCTTTGAAAACTGTGAAGTGCAAGCCTAAGCTAAAAAGATCTTCACCTCAGAATTGTTTAGTATGTGGAGGTGAGGAATTGGAAACCACATAGATGTCCAAAAAGAAAGGACTGTTCAAATAAATCATGGGACATCCTTTAATGGTATTGTAAACAATGGATTCTAGAGGTCCCACGAGAATGAAGATCTTTCCCTCTTGTTGATTGATAAATCTTTCACCACCCACCCAAAATAATATTTGACACATCATATACGCTCAGTATTTATTAAAGGAACCAATAAATAAATGCAGTAAAATAAGTTTCCAAGGTGTAACCTTGAGGAACATCAAGTGGCTTCTTTGACTACTCACATGGCTGCATGTTGTTGTTGTTGTTATGTGCCGTGGAGTCAGACCTGACTCATAGCGCCCCCTCCTTGGGTTTCCAAGGCAGTATCACTATGGAAGTAGATTGCCCAACCTTCCTTCCGAGGAGTGGCTGGTGGGTTTGAACCGCCAGACTTCTGGTTAGTAGTCAAGTGCCTAGGCACTATGCTACCAGAGCTCCTACATAGCTGCATAGGCTACAGTAATCTAAAATAGCAAGGGTAGTTTTTGAGAGGCTGTGAAGGAGAGCCGGAAAAGCAGAATATATAAATGCACATGAAGCGGGACATTTGAGGGTGTTTTCTGAATAGTAAGCAATGTAGTTCTCTCCTCCTTGGCACACAAAGTCTATAGTAAAATATACAGTGCCTGGCTGGTTCAAACCCGCCAGCCACTCCATGGAAGGAAAATGGGGGCAATCTACTTGGGTAAAGATTTACCACCTTAGAAACCCAATGGGAGTCGCTATGATTTGTAATTGACTTGATGGGAGTGAGTTTGGTTTTTGGTGTTTTTTTTTTTTTTTTTTGGCAGTGTGTGTTTTTAGAGAGTAAGATGAAGTGTAGAGACTGGACTTAGTCACAGAATACCCATAGGCATCCAGTCACATCTGGGTAACACAATGCAGAAGAAAATTTAATGACGTGGAAAGATGTTCACAATATATTGTTAAAGAAAATAATTGGAGGCGGGGCAAGATGGCGGATTAGGCAGAAGGATTGCACAGACCCTCTTCAAC
>NW_006921697.1:4297729-4302918 GCF_000298275.1 Orycteropus afer afer
GATGGAAGACAGAATTAATGAGATGGAAGAAGAAAATAATTGAGTACAGAAGGGATTGTGCAATGCAATCCCATTTTGGTAAAAATAGAAAAACATCTGTTCATGTCTGAGTGATGAGATGAAGGAATATTTGTTTTTCCTTTTTGATTATTTATGCTTTATACAATTCATTTCTTTAATAAACATGCATTGATTGTGAAAATAAAAATAATGTGAAATGTTAAATGAGGTCCCTTCTTATTGTGTTTGACTGGCTGATAAAGAAATTGAGGTAGAAGTCAAGACACATGATCAAGGTCAAGCCAAGACCGAGTGGCCCCTTGATTCATGACCAGTCCAGTGACCTTTCCACTTGACTGGATAGAAATAGCTCCCCAGCAGTGTTTTTAGTACCTTGGACTCACAGTCTCTGAAAGATCTGAAAGACTAAACTGTTCCTTCTCCCACTCACTCCCTTTAGCTAGATTCCAAACAATAATCATTATCCAGGAGAGTATCAATGGCTATAAGTGCATTCCTTCCTCTCCTATTTCAAAGGACACTTACCAGGTTTTCTTTTGCACTTCAAGTCAGTAACATGATCCCTGGGCCTCTCTGGGCAGAGAATCTTGTTAGCAGGATGAGCTGTGAAGCCTCCTGCAGATCAAGCCAGTTGTAATCTGTGACTCCTATCTGAAGATAACAATTTTCTCTATGGGGTCTATTGAGTGAGAGGGACACAGATTGGTAGAGACAGAGGGGCAGCCCAAAACACACCTATAAGCATAAACCTACAACCCCGGAACTTAAATCCCTTTCAAGATCACTTGTCTCATTTCTGGATCTTCCAGGAAACTGAGGTTTGAGTCACACAGAACAATGATAGAGCCAGGACCAGAACCCAGGTGGATTTTGCTTCCTAAATGTTTCTCCATTCCATCCCTTTCCACCCTTCCTTACTGCTCTAGCCTAAGATACCTACAGGGGTACCATGACACCTTCCTCATTGGTCTTCTTTCAACTCAGGGCCATATCACAGAGGGCCTAGTGAACCAAGTTGAGAGATTTGGATTTTACTCTGAGGACAATGAGACAACAAGTCTCTGAGTATCGCAAACAGTTAAGTGCTTGACTACTCAACCCATTGCTATCAAATCTATTCATAGTGATTCTAGAACAGAGTAGAATTGCTCTATAGGGCTTCCAAGGCTGTAAATATTTATGGAAGCAGATGGCCTCATTTTTCTCCTGCAGAGCACCTGGTAGGTTCAAACTGATGACCTTTTGATTAGCATCTGAGTGCTTAACTACTGTGCCACCAGGGCTCCTGTTCAACTACTAACTGACTATTAATTAATCAAATCCAACCAGAGGTACCTTGGAAAAAAAGTTTGCAATCTGCTTCTTAAAGGTCACACCCAAGATTGCCAGGCAATACAGCAAGCTCATCTGTCAGTTTGTCATATTGTGGTGGCTTGCATGTCGCTGTGAGGCTGGAGGCTTTGCCACCAGTATTTCAAATACCAACAGGACTACCCATGGTGAATAAGTTTCAGCAGAGCTTCCAGACTAAGACAGACTCAGAAGAAGAAGGGGATCATCCACTTCTCAAAGAATTGGAAGAATTGGCCAATGAAAACCTTATGAATATCAGTGAAACATTGTCTGACCTATTACTGGAAAACTTTACGAATACCCCTGAAGCATGTCCGATATAGTGCTGGAAGATGAGCCCATCGGATCTGAAGGCACTCAAAATATGACCAAGGAGCTGCCTCCTCAGAGTAGAGTTGTGGATGGAGTAAAGCTTTTGGGACCTCCATTTGTTAATGTGGCACAACTCAAAATAAGAAGAAACAGCTGCAAACATCCATTAATAATTAGAACATGGAATGTACAAAACATGAATCTAGGAATGGAAGTTGTCAAAAATGAAATGGAACTCATACAGATTGATATCCTAGGCATTAGTGAGCTGAAATAGACTGGTTTTGGCCATTTTGAATCAAATAGCCATATGATCTACTATGCCAGGAATGACAAATTGAAGAGGAATGTTGTGGCCTACACCATCACAAAGAATATTTCAAGATCTGTCCTGAAGTTAATACTCTCGGTGATAGGATAATACCCACACATCTACAAGGAAGACCAGTTAATACTACTATTATTCAAATTTACGCACTAACCACCAATGCCGAGGACAAGGAAATTAAAGATTTTTTACCAATTTCTTCAGTCTGAAATTGACAAAACATGCAATCAAGATGTGTTGATTATTACTGGTGATGGGAGCACAAAAGTTGGAAACAAAGAAGAATCACCAGTGGTTGGAGTATATGGCTTTGGTGATGGAAATGACGCTAGAGATTGCATG
Organism: Orycteropus afer afer; assembly: GCF_000298275.1. NCBI lineage: Eukaryota > Metazoa > Chordata > Mammalia > Tubulidentata > Orycteropodidae > Orycteropus > Orycteropus afer. Next base: position 4,300,086 of record NW_006921697.1, read on the forward strand.
ATAGAAATTTGCAAGATCAACAGCTTACTCATTGCAAATAACATTTTTTAACAACATAAATAGCTATACATGTAGACTTCACCAGATGGAGAATACAGGAATCAGATTGACTACATCTGTGGAAAGAGGAAATGGAGAAGCTCAACATCTTCACCCAAAACCAGGCCAGGAGCTGATTGTGGAACAGACCATCAATTGCTCATACGCAAGTTCAACTTGAAATTAAAGACAATTAAAACAAGTCCACCAGAGCCAAAATCTGACCTTGATTATATCCCTCTTTAATTTAGAGACCATCTAAAAAATAGATTTGATACATTGAACACCAATGACCAAAAACCAGAGGAATTGTGGGATGATATAAAAAACATCATCCATGAAGAAAGCAAAAGATCATTAAAAAGACAGGAAAGGAAGAAAAGACCAAAATGGATGTCAGAAGAAACTTTGAAACTTTCCCTTGAATAGACAGTAGTTAAAGTAAATGGAAGAAATGACAAGACAAAAGAGCTGAACAGAAGATTTCAAAGGCAGCTTGAGAAGACAAAGTTAATTGTTATACTGAAATGTGCTAAGACCTGGAGTTGGAAAACCAAAAGGGAAGAGCATGCTCAGCATTTCTCAAGCTGAAAGAAATGAAGAAAATATTCAAGCCTCAAATTGCAATATTGAAAGATTCCATTGGCAAAATATTGAGTGATGCAGGCAACATCAAAAGAAAATGCAAGGGAGGGACTTCCAGTAAGATATTGCACTAGGCAGAGAAGCTACACAGACCCTCTTCAACAAAGAAAAGATACACCAATTGACAAAGATAATCCTGGAGCCCTGAGCTTTGAAAGGAAGTATACATAAGTGGATTAGGCACCAACTAGTGGAAAAACCTGAATGAAAACAGGAGTACAGAGAAAGTAGAGTTGGAGTAGTGGACTGTCAGCTGCTCTGAAGGGACCAATAGCCTGAATATTCCAAGTGGTGTTGGGAATTGAGAACTGACCTAAAGGTTGGTTCTGGTCACCAAGGGCTGCAGGGATGACTGCACTGGTGGCCTATGACTAGGAAGGGAAACAGCAAGGAGGGAGACAACCTGAGCTGTGGACTTTTGGCTGTCCAGAGGGTACAGCCATTTTGATTGTTTACAAGCAGTGGCCATTTTGGATTTTAAAGTGACTGAGGGCACAACCACTTTGAATGTTTATAAGTGGTGGCCATTTTGGACATTTAAAGTGACCAAGGGCTCAGCCATTTTGGATGTTTACAAATGGTGGTCATTTTGGATATTTAAAATGACCAAGGGTTCAGTCATTTTGAATGTTTACAAGTGGCAACCATTTTGGATTTTAAAGTGAAAGCATTCTTATTCAGATTTCAAGGACCTAAGAATAGGCTCTATTTGCCAAGGAAGGCAGGGACATACTGGAGGCTGACAACAGGAAAGGAGACAGGTGGTGAGCATATAAGTACTACCAACTAGCAAATAGGGAATAGCACAGCACCCTACTTATGTAGATAACATGCAAAGAAAACAAAACTCATGGGCAAATCATTCCAACATACAATTACCAATTAAACATAAACACAAAAAGTCACAATGCCTTGGAGACAACAGAGCATCACAGTCCACACAAAGAAGCATGATAAAGCAGGAGAAACAAGTGACCAGGATACAGACCCAGAACATATCCCTGAGGAAGATGTAGCATTAGAACTCCTTGATAAGGAATTTAAAAGAATTACATTTAGGTCCTTTCAATGAAATGAGATTCAGATCAAGGAAAACACTGACAAAATTGAGGAAAACACAGAGAAAACCCTAGAACAATTTCAAAAGATTATTCAAGAACAAAATAAATGAAAAATTAGAAATGATACAAAATTTACAGACAGAAATCCAGAAGACTAATACTAAATTTTCAGAAATAGATAACACATTGAATGGGCAAAGGAGTAGAATTGAGTCAATGGAAAACAGAATTAGTGAGATGGAAGGCAAATACTTCAATACTTCCTTGGAAAGGGATCAATTAGAAAAAATATCAAATCAAAATGAAGAAAGCCTAAGGTTCATGTGGGATGCCATCAAAAGGAATAACCTACATGTAATTGGAATTCCAGGACAGGAAGAGACAAATAAAACCACAGAAAAAATTGTAAAGATTTGTTGGAAGATAATTTTCCTGGTATGATGAAAGATGAGAATATATCCATTTAGGAAGTCCAACAAACCCTGAACAGGATAGACCCCAAAAGAAAATCATGCAGACATATCATCATCAAACTTACCAAAACCAAAGACAAGGAAAGAATCCTGAAAGTAGCATGGGAAAAACAAAAAGTTACCTACAAGGGGCAATCATTAAGAATAAGCTCTGATTTCTTGGCAGAAACCATGCAGGTGAGAAGACAATGGGATGGTATATATAAAACCCCAAAGAGAAAAATTTCCAACCAAGAATTATATACCCAGCAAAATTGCCCCTCAAATATGATGATGAAATTAGGACATCTCCAGATAAGCAGAAATTAAGGGAATTTGTTAAAACTAGACCAACCTTATAAGAGATGCTAAAGGGAGTCCTTTGGATAGAAAACCAATAACAGCAAACAACAACTGACCATTAACACACATGATGACATAACCCAGAAACCACCCAGTTATGGAAGTATCCAAAGTAAATAAGCCTACAAGATTGTAAACAGGGAACCAGAGACATCAATTGACAAATGAGGACAACTACAAACCAAAAAGAGGGAAAAAATTGTGTAGTTACAGAACTTCTGAATGGTAGGGAAGTCAAGACAACTGCAAGATAGAATAGACAGTTCTAAACTT
>NW_006921697.1:4305904-4310767 GCF_000298275.1 Orycteropus afer afer
CTTTTAATCCCCTTTCTCCTGCTCTTCCGGCCTGCTGCTTTGGGCGTCCCTGAGTTGTCTCTCCTCACCTGTATCCCTGGGGCTGACTGCTTTTCTGTCTGGGTTCCTGGCTTTTAATCCCCCTTCTCCTGCTTTTCTGGCCTGCTGCTTTGGGCATCCCTGAGTTGTCTCTCCTCACCTGTAACCCTGGGGCTGCTAGCTCTGTGGGAGAAAGACTTGGCAATCTTCTCCTGTAAAGAACAGCCTAGAAAATCCAATGGGATAGTTCTACTCTGTAACATGGAGTTGTCATGAGTCAAAATTTGACTTGATGCCACACTTATAGAAGCTGGCAAGTCCAGAGTTCTTGGATCAAAGCTGGAGGCTTTTCCCGACTCTTGCAGCTGCATGGGCTCAGGAGCTCAAGGTTGGCAGGCAGTGTACTGCTGGTGACTCCAACGAATGATGAATCCAAGATCTCCAGGCCAAATAGTGAATTTTTTGCTCACGGACAGTTGTAGGCAGCACAACAGAATCCCAATCCACAGAAGATTTAGCAAATACTAAATATTTAGCAAATACTAAAACAATAGCAATGAGGGAAGTGATAACACAATTCATAAACAAAATAAAATTTTATGGAACAAAGAAATCAACACCACAGACAAAAAGCACATAACAAAATGACAGCAACAAATTCATACTTGTTGATAATTACATGTCAGACAAGGGACTTATCTCTAAAATTCATAGAAAACTCCAAGGCCTCAACAGCAAAAAGATTAACAATCCAATTGAAAGATGGGCAGAAGACATGAACAGACACTTCACCAAAGAGGATATTCAGGAGGCCAGCAAATACATGAAGAAATGCTGACAATCATTAGCCATCAGAGAGATGCAAATCAAAACAACAATGAGATACCATCTCACCCAGCACTAATGGCAAAGTTCAACAAGATGGAACATAACAAATGCTGGCAAGGATGTGGAGAGCTTGAGACTTTTCATACACTGCTGGTGGGACTGTAAAATGATACAACTACTGTGGAAAATAGTATGGCGATTCCTTAAAAAGCTGGCATTAGAAATATCATTTGACCCAGGAATCCCATTACTAGGTATATATCCTAAAGAAGTGAGAGCCAGGAGAAGAACAGATATATGCACACCCATGTTCATTGCAGCACTATTTACAATAGCAAAAAGATGGAAACAACCTAGGTGCCCATCAACAGAAGAATGGGTAACCAAACTAGGGTACATGAACAAAATGGAACACTATGCAACACTAAAGAATAATGTAGACTCTGCAAAACACTGCATAACATGGATGAACTTGGAGGACATTATGCTGAGTGAAATAAATCAATTACTGAAGGACAAATATCATGTTAGTTCATTATTGTAAAAAGTCAAGGAAAGGTTTTTATATGGAAGAAAACTTTCTTTGTTGGTTACCAGGAATGGGAGGGGAGGGGAAGGAATACTGAAAAAAAAAAAAAAAAAAAAAAATATATATATATATATATATATATATATTGACCCATGTCCCTTTAGTTTTGTGTATCTCACTGTATATAAATTATATTTCAATAAATTACATTTAAATATTAAAAATAGATAAATAAAAATCAAACCAAAGAATCCTTTTCAGGAAAAATAGAAATTCTATGTAGCCACATGATCTCCATACAGTGCAGCTCACTAACTGACACATCCTGACCACAAACAGAGCTTCCCGTCAGCTTATTAGAGCCTCACTTATATTTTAAAAACTTCGCTAACATATAATTCAGTCACAATAAAATGCATATGTCACCACTACTATTAAACACTGTACTGGAAGTTTGAGCCAGAGAAATTAACCAAGAAAAAGAAATAAAAGGTATCCATATCAGGAAGAAAGAAGTAAAACTGTCTGTATTCACAGATGATATGAGTTGGAGGGTACAAGATCAACACACACAAAATCAGTTGTGTTTCTACAAACCAGCAATGAACAATCTGAAAAGGAAATTTAAATAATTCCATTTACAATAACATCTAAAGAAGTAATATATCTAGGAATAAATTTTTAATAAATTAAACACTGAAAACTATGAAAGAAATTAAAAGCTAAATAAATGAAAAGATATCATGTGTTCATGGATTGAAAGACTTAAAATTGTTAAGTCTTAAAAGATGTCAATATTAACCAAAGTAACCTACAGATTCAACATGATCTCTATAAAAAGTGCAACAGCCTTTTTTGTAGAAATGAAAAAAACTGATCCTCAAGTTTACATGGAATTGCAAGGGTCATCAAACAGGCAAAACAGTCTTAAGAAGTGGAAAAGGTAAGAGGACTCATATTTCCTGCTTTTAAAATATAGTATAAAGCTACATAAGCAAAGTGTGGTTCTGGTATAAGAACAGACATATAAACCAATGGAATAGAATTGAGAGTCCAGAAGCAGATTCACACATCTGTGGTCAACTGATTTTTGCCAACTTCATTTATTAGGGAAAGAACTGTTTCTTCAACAAATACTGTTAGAACAACAGGATCTCCACGTGCAAAAGAATGAACTTGAACCCATACCTCACATCATATATTAACATTAACTCCAAAATGGGTTAATAACTTATATATAGAACTAAAACCATAAAACTCTTAGAAGAAACAGGGGTAAACCTTCAGTACCTGTTTTTAAAATTTAAATAAAAAAAAATTCATAATCAATGCTATTAAGGTATAGTATAAATGTACATATTCAAAGTGCTCAATTTGATTAACATATACAGTTGCATATACTGCAAATTTACTGCTACCATGGATAACAGAACATGCCCAATCACCTTTTAAAAGACTTTCCTTGCTCCTCTGCAGTGGAGATCTTCCATAGCCCTCAACTCACTGCTGTGGAGATTCTGACACACAGTGACCACATAGGACAGAGCAGAACTGCCCAGAGGGTTTCCAAGGCTGTAAATCTTTATAGAAGCAGATCACCACATCTTTCTCCTGAAGAATGACTGACAGGTTCAAACAGTTGACTTTTCCATTGGCAGCTGAGCGCTTTAACCACTATGACACCAGGGCTCCTTCCCATAGCCCCCATGCCCAGGTAATCACTGACCTTTAAATAAATTGACTCATACACGTTAAAAAAAAAAAAAAAAAAAGGAAGAAGAAGATAAAAGGAATACACAAGAGTCACTGTTCCAAAAACAACTGGTCAATGTTCATCTATTTCAGGAGGTGGCATATGATCAAGAACCAATGGTATTGAAGGAAAAGTTGAAGTTGCACTGAAGGAATTGGCCAAGAACAAGGCTCCAGGAATTGACAGAATACCCACTGAGATGTTTCAACAAACAGATGCTGTGCTGGTGGCACTCACTCGTCTATGCCAAGATTGTGGAAGAGAGCTACCTGGCCAACTGACTGGAAGAGATCTATATTTGTACCCATTCCAAAGAAAGGTGATCTTACAGAATGCGGAAATTATAGAACAATATCATTAATATCACACATAAGTAAAATCTTGCTGAAGATAATTCAAAAATTGTTGTTGCAGCAGTATATTAACAGAGAACTTCCAGAAATGCAAGCTGGATTCAGAAGAAGACATGGAATGAGGAATATCAATATCACTGTTGATGTCAGACAGATCTTGGCTCAAAGCAAAGAATACCATAAAGATGTTTACTTGTGTTTCATTGACTATGCAAAAGCATTTGATTGTGTGGATCATAAAAAATTATGTGTAACATTGAGAAGAATGGGAATTCCAGAACACTTAATTGTGGTCACGAAGAACCTGTACATAGATGAGGAGGCTGTCATTCAAACAGAACAAAGGGATACTGCATGGTTTAAAATCAGGAAGGGAATGTGTCAAGGTTGTATCCTTTCATTAAACACACAAACATGCTGCCATGGAGTTGGACCCAACTCATAGCAACCCCTCCTTGGGTTTCTGAGGAGGTATCACTATGGAAGTAGATTGCCCAACATTCCTTCTGAGGAGTAGCTGGTGAGTTTGAACCACCAGCCTTTTGGTTAGTAGTCAAATGCCTTAGGGACTAAGCCACCAGAGCTCCCCCATCCTTTCATTAGACTTGTTCATTCTGTATGCTGAGCAAATAATCTAAGAAGCTGGACTACAGGAACAAGAGAGTGGCATCAGGATTGGAGGAAGGCTCATTAACGACCTGAGATATGCAGGTGACACAACTTTGCTTACTGAAAGTGAAGATGATTTGAAGCACTTACTGATGAAGATTAAAGACTACAGTCTGCAGTATGGAAAAATGTATGTAAAGAAAATGAAACTCCTCATAAATGGACCAATAAGCAGCATCACGATGAATGGAGGAAAGATCGAAGTTGTCAAAGATTTCATATTACTTGGTTCCACAATCAACACCAATGGATGCAGCAGCGAAGAAATCAGACTACATACTGCACTGGGCAAATCTGTTTCAACAAAAAATAACAACCATACTCACTGCCGTCAAGTCTATTTCAACTCATAGCAACCCCTCTTTGGGTTTCCAAGGCACTATCACTATGCATGGGTCTGACTCAATGGCATATAACAACAACAACATCACTATGCAAGTAGACTGCTGCATCTTCCTTCCAAGGAGTGGCTTGTAGGTTTGAACCACCAGCCTTCTGATTAGCAGTCAAATGCCTTAGGCACTATGCCACCAGAAATCTGCTTCAAAAGACCTCTTTAAAATGCTGAAGAGCAAAGATGTCTCTTTGAAGACTAAGGTGTGCCTAACCCAAGCCATGATATTTTCAATTGCCTCATATGCATGTGAAAGCTGGACAATGAATAAGGAAGACCAAAGAAGAGTTGATGCTTTTGAATTGTGGTGGTGAAGAAT
>NW_006921697.1:4311997-4317825 GCF_000298275.1 Orycteropus afer afer
ACTCTAAGCATGTGAGAGAGAGTGGGAACCTCCCAGAACATTGTATTGTGCCACGCCCAACAGAAATAACCCAGGTGGATAGCTTCAGCAATCAGGAGCTCCTCAGTTGCTCATAGAAAATCCCACCTTGGAATTTACAAAGACTCATGGGTAGAAAAGCCACACTAAGTAATTTACTACACCGCAGGGATGAATATATCATAACTGCTAAACCACTGAGAACCACAGCCCATGCAAGTTGCCATATAACCTTAACTATCACAGTCCACCTCTTGTCAACAAGAGGTGGATTGTGATAGTTACACAGTTACTCGTACACAATTCCTTAAACCATACCAATTGTGTTACTCGTACACAATTCCTTAAACCATACACAATCTGTAAATAAGGACACAAATAGCCAAAAGCTGGAATTTTTCCAGCTTGTGATAAATTTCTGTCTATCTATCTAAATCCACTGTCATCTAGTCCATTCTGACTCATAGCAACTCCCATTGGATTTCTAAGGCAGTAAATCTTTATGGAAGTAGATTACCCCATCTTTCTTCCACAGAGCAGCTGATGGGTTTGAACTGCCAACTTTCTAGTTAGCAATCAAACAACTTAGGCACTGCACCACCAGAGCTCCTTCTCTTTATATATGTATATACACACAGACTCTCTCTCTCTCTCTCTCTCTATATATATATATGTGACTGGCCCTTAATCATCTCAGATACATTAGATCTCACAGTAAATGATACAGAGCAAGGGGTCAATATACTTGTTAAACTAAATTGGACCAATAGTCAAAGTTTGTAGATTTCTAACAGCAGATGAAGTCATACTTATGCCTAACATGATACAACTAATAGGCATACAACTGAAAATACATTAGCTCTATTTATATCTTATATTTTATAACTGAAGAAAACAAACATATTTGATATACATATACAAGGAAGAAAGACTCATAACAATCACAGTCTTTGTTTATGCAACTGGTCACGTGGTCAGCTGGTATTTAGAACTACCTTTTCCACCACCCATTCTGTGTTGCCTTTGCCCTCAGCAAGCTCCTCAGCTGGTAGTGCTTCTTTGCCAGGTGGGATGACCCAAATCTTCATTCCTGAAAGGTCTGAGCCATTTGTAGTCATATCATAATTGGGTTGCTGTAGTTTTCCATTGACTTTAATCACAGGGCATAGTAGTACTAAGAGATGTCTTAAGGAATCTTCTGTATTCTAGACATACTCTTCTTTACCTCCATTATACAATATTAATCTGATTTCCCCTTGGTAATTAGGATCAATCACCCCAGACAATGCAGTAGCTTCCTTCTTTGCTTGTTGCTCCAAAGGCATGAGCAGCCCAAAACAGTTGGGTGGCATTCTTAATTTCCATTTCATTGGAATCAGTATTGTGTGTCTGTTGTTGTTATTGCTGTTAGGTGCCGTTGAGTTGGCTCCAACTTATAGCGACCATATGTACAACAGAACAAAACACTGTCCAGTTCTGTGCCATCCTCACAATCCTTGCCAGGCTTGAGCCCATCGTTGTAGCCACTGTATCAATCCATCTCATTGAGGATCTTTGCCTTTTCCCCCGAACCTCTGCTTTACCAAGCATAATATCCTTCTCCAGGAACTGGTGCCTTCTGAGAGTGTGACCAAAGTAGATGAGCTGAAGTCTGGCCATACTTGCTTCTAAGGCGCATTTGGGTTGCACTTCTTCCAGGACAGATTTGTTCATTCTTCTGGCATTCCATGGTATTTTCCGTATTCTTTGCCAACACCACAATTCAAAAGCATCAATTCTTTAGTCTTCCTTATTTATTGTGTCTCTAGGTGTGAGTACTTCTCCCTTTAAGACTAAGATCTTCAGCCCTGCAGAATATAGGGTTGCAGACAGGAAACAAAAATATTGTGAGTGAGTATCTAGGGCTAATCGTGAGTGATCCCATTTCCACCCTGTGGTTCCTGGACCTGTGAATCCTGGTTACTGGGGAAACAGCATCATACATTGGATGCTGTATGTGTATGTGTACATACACAGCCTCCTGGAGAACACTGCCCTAACCCTGCAAGGTATTGCCACCTAGCTGATGCTGTAACTGTCACTGTAGAAGGCTATTCCATTGTTCTATAAAGCCATGCTTCAGGATGATGGGGAACATGGTAAGACCAGTGAATTCCATGATCATGGGCTCATTGCTGCACTTCATTTGCCATGAAATGAGTTCCTTGATCCAAAGTGATTCTGTGTGGGATACCATGATAGTGGATAAACATTCTGTAAGTCCACAGATGGTAGTTTTGACAGAAGAGTTGGATGTAGGGATGGAAAATCCATATCCAGACTAAGTATTTATTCTAGTAAGAACAAAATGTTGCTCATGCAACAATGGCAGTGGCCCAATGTAATCAACCTGCAACCAGGTTGCCGACTGATTGCCCCCAAAGACGTGTTCCATGTTGCAGACTCAGTGTTGGTTTCTTCTGACGGCAGATTGGGCACTCAGCAGTGCTTGCAGCCAAACTGGCCTCGGTGAGTGGGAAGTCTGTGTTGCTGAGCCCATGCATAACCTCCATCCTGCCACCATGGCCACTTTGTTCATGAGTCCATTGGGCAATGACAGGAATAGCTGAGGAAACAGGATGACCGGTTTCCACAGAATGTGTCATCCTATCCACCTGATTGTTAAAATCCTCCTCTGCTGAGGTCACCCTTTGGTGAGCACTCACAGAAGACACAACTAGCTTCACTTTTGGCCCTTCAGAGAGGTCTATCCACACACTTCTTCTCCATTTCTCTTTGTAAGCAATTTCCCAATCATGTTCCTTCCAAGTCCATGACCATCAAGCCAAACCATTGGCTCATGAATCTGTATACAATTGTACATCTGGCCATTTCTCCTTTTAAGCACAGGGAACAGATACACTGCTCAGTGCTCTTCCCATTGGGAGTATTTCCCTTTACCACCTTTACCTCCTTCAGCGAGGTCCCAGAAAGGGGCTGCAGCGCTGCCACTGTCCACTTTTGAGTGGTGCCTGCATATGGTACAGAACCATCTGTAAACAAGGCAGGAGTTTTCTCTTCTTCAGTTGACTGCACTCCTCATGAGGCCACAAGTGGAGACTGGGAGAAGGAAGGTAATGTGACTGGAGTGGAGACCTCAGGCATTTGGGCCACTTCTTCATGCAACTTACTTATCCCTTCAGGTTCTGCTCAAGCCCAATCTCTTATATATCACTCCCATTTAATGAGGGAGTGCTGCTCTGCATGTACAACTTTATGATTCTGTAGGCCAGACAACACCTAGCTTACGATTGATAGCTCAGGTTGCATGGTGACTTGGTGGCCCAGGGTTAGATGTTCAATCTCTACTAAGGCCCAGAAACAAGCCAAAAGCTGTTTCTCAGAAGGAGAAAAGTTATCTACAGACTATGGCAGTGCTTTGTTCCAAAATCCTGAGTGTGTATCATGATTCACCAATAGGGAACCCACCAAAGACTCCAAACAGCATCTCTATCTGACACTGACACTTCAAGCACTGTTGGATCAGCTGGATCATATAGACCAAGTGGCAGAGCAGCTTGCTCAGCAGCCTGAACCTGTTGCAGAGCCTTCTGTTGTTCTGGGCTCCACTCAAAACTAGCAGCTTTTCTAGTTATTTGATAAATAGGCCAGAGTAACACACTCAATGGAGGGCTATGTTGCCTTCAAAATCCAAAGAAGCCCACCAGGCATCGCACCTTCTTTTTGGTTGTGGGAGGGGATAGATGCAGTATCTTATACTTCATGTTAGGAATATCTCAACCTTCCCCCCACTAATGGACTCCTAATAGTTTTACTGAAGTGGAAGATGCCTAAATTTTTGTCAGGTTAATTTCCCACCCTCTAGAATGCAAATGTCTTACCAATAAGTTGAGTCATTGATACCTCTTCCCTACTAAGTCCAAACAGCATACTGTCATCAACATAATGGACCAACGTGATGTCTTATGGAAGGGAAAGATGATTAAGGTCCCTGTGAATTAAATTATGACATAATGTTGGAGAGTTAATATACTCGTGAGGTAGGACCATGAAGGTGTATTTCTGGCCTTGCTAGCTGAAGGCAAACTGCTGCTGGTGATCCTTCAAAACCAGAATTGAGAAAAGGGCAAATCAATAGTTGCATACCAGGTGCAAAGAGATGAATTAATTTGCTCAGGTAATGGAAACATATCTGGAACAGCAGCTGCAATTGGAATCATCACCTGGTTAAGTTTATGATAATCCATTGTCATTCTCCAAGATCGATTCATTTTTTTGCTCAGCCCTAATAGGCAAGTTAAACGGGGATGTAGTGGGAATCACCACCCTTGCATCCTTCAAGTCCTTGATGGTGTAAGGTTAGTTCTAATGGCTTCCATTTGGATTTTTCTACCATAATGTATCAAGGATCCAATGTGGGGGTTCTGCCAGTTTCTGAGTATGTCTATTCCAATTATGCATTCTGAAACTGGGGAAATCACTATAGGATGGGCTTGGGGACACACTACGAGATGCGCCTGAGCTAAGACTCCATCAATAACTTGACCTCTATATGCCTTCACTTTAAGGTGGACCCCAGTGATGTTGTGGGTCTCCTGGTATTAGTGTCAGTTCAGAGCCAGTGTCCAGTAATCCCTGAAAAGTCAAATTATTTCCTTTTCTCCAATGACCAATTACTCTCATAAAGGCCATAGATCCCTTAGGGGAAGGCTGAGAGAAAGGTTAACATTACAAATTTTGGGTAGTGTAGTGGAGTCCTTCCTCAAGGGGACCTGGCCTTCCCTTCATTCAGGAGGTTATAGTTCTGTAAACTGGCTTAGCTCAAATCTAGGAATTGATTGAGGGGCCATGACTCTCTATTCTGGCAGTTCAAGATAGATTACTATTCACTTGACCTAAAATTCTTCTGCTTACACAGATCAAGTAAATAGTAGATTTCCCATCTATTTCACTCCTAAGTACACCATGACAAAGTAGCCATGCCATAAGTCCATATGAGTCAGACTATTCTAATTACTGCTTTGACTCTACTGTCCTTGCAGTAACTATGTCCACCTTTTATTTGTCGATTAAGTGCTGCTCTTTGGTCCCTACAGCCATGAGGTCCAATCAGCCCCTTTAAATGTCTTAATTCAGTTAGGGGAGTTCCCACTGTCAAATCTGGCTTACCTAAAATAACAATCACAGCAGTCTTCAAGGATGTTGGTATATTCTTCACAAATTTGTTCCTACCATTGTGGAAAAAGTTGTGTACTCTGGGCACTCCATGTGTGGGTTTATGGGTCTAATCTGATAAATCCACTCTTACATGCCAGTTTTTCAAAGCCTTTGGTTACCTTCTACAGTATACCAGGCAGGTCTGGTACTTCAGCTTGACTCAGTGTGGCCCACCGCATAATACATACTTCAGTAAACTAACCAAATAAACTACTAGATCCTTTCCTAACCTTGCAAGGTAAAACATTGAAGACTCTGGGCTTAGTGGGTCCAAACCAATAAACTCAGACCAATAACTTTAAGTTCCTTGCACCATTATCCCACATCCTTAATAGCCATTCCCACACATTCTCCAGGTTTCTGTTTGTACATATCAGAAAAAATGAGCAGCTCTTTTGGAGTGTATTGTACCTCTTCCTGGGTCATATTTTGTACTTCACCTTTTGGGGCTCACTGGACTTAAGTCTAGATTTAGGTCTAGAAGTAACAAGGAGTGGTGGGGTTAGTTCCTGGGAACATTCAGCAATGTATTGTAAGTCATCTGCCTCAGGCAATGTCCAAATAATGCCCCAGGCACCACCCAAGGTGATCAG
>NW_006921697.1:4318545-4320982 GCF_000298275.1 Orycteropus afer afer
AGCACTTGACTGCTAACCAGAAGGCTGGTGGTGCAAATCCGCCAGCCACTCCTCAGAAGGAAGGTTGGGCAATCTACTTCCATAGTGATACTGCCTCGACAACCCAAGGAGGGGTCGCTATGAGTTGGATCTGACTCGATGGCACATAACAACAACAACAACAATGGGATTGCTGGGTCAAATGGTATTTCTAATTCCAACTTTGTAAGGAATTGCTATACTATTTTCCATAGTGGTTGTATCATTTTACAGTCCCACCAGCAGTGTATGAAGAGTCCCAATCTCTCCACATCCTTGTCAGCATTTGATATTTTCTCTGTTGTTGAACTTTGCCATTAGTGCTGGGCTGAGATGGTATCTCATTGTTGTTCTGATTTGCATCTCTCTGATGGCTAATGATTGTATTTCTTCCTGTATTTGCTGGCCACCTGAATATCCTCTCTGGTGAAGTGTCTATTCATGTCTTCTGCCCATTTTTCAATTGGATTGTTAATCTTTTTGTTGTTGAGGCCTTGGGGTTTTCTATAAATTTTAGAGATAAGTCCCTTGTCTGATATGTAATTATCAACAAGTATGAATTTGTTGCTGTCATTTTGTTATGTGCTTTATCGTGGTGCTGATTTCTTTGTCCCATATAATTTTCTGTGCTGAGTTCATTTTGTTTGTGAATCATGTTGTCACTTCCCTCATTGCTATTGTTTTAGTATTTGTTAAATATTTGTGCTGGTCCTCTTTTTTATTTTGATGTGGAGATTTATAATTTTTCTTTGAGGTTACCCTGTGATTTATAATTTTCTTACAAGTTTAGAACTGTCCATTCTATCTTGCAGTTGTCTTGACTTCCTTATCATTCAGAAGTTGTGTAACTACACAATTTTTCCCTCTTTTTGGTTTATAGTTGTCCTCATTTGTCAATTGATGTCTCTGGTTCCCTGTTTACAATCTTGTAGGCTTATTTACTTTGGATACTTCCATAACTGGGTTGGTTTCTGGGTTATGTCATCATGTATGTTAATGGTCAGTTGTTGTTTGCTGTTATTGATTCTCTCTCCAAAGGACTCCCTTTAGCATCTCTTGTAAGGTTGGTCTGGTTTTTACAAATTCCCTTAATTTCCACTTATCTGGAAATGTCCTAATTCACCATCATATTTGAGGGACAATTTTGCTGGGTATACAATTCTTGGTTGGAAATTTTTCTGTTTTAGGGTTTTAAATATACCATCCTATTACCTTCTCACCTGCATGGTTTCTGCCAAGAAATTTGAGCTTAGTCTTATTGGTTGCTCCTTGTAGGTAACTTTTTGTTTTTCCCATGCTGCTTTCAGGATTCTTTCTTTGTCTTTGGTTTTGGTGAGTCTGATGATATGTCTTGGTGGTTTTTTTTGGGGGGGTCTATCCTGTTTGGGGTTCATTGGGCTTCTACAATGGATATATTCTCATCTTTCATCATACCAGGAAAATTCTCTTCCAACAAATCTTTAACAATTTTTTTCTGTGGTTTTATTTGTCTCTTCCTATTCTGTAATTCCAATTACATGTAGGTTATTCTTTTTGATGGCATCCCACATGAACCTTAGGCTTTCTTCATTTTGTTTTGATCTTTTATCTGATTGATCCCTTTCCAAGGAAGTATTGAAGTATTTGCCTTCAATCTCACTAGTTCTGTCTTCCATTGATTCAATTCTACTCCTTTGCCCGTTCAATGTGTTACCTATTTCTGAAAATTTAGTATTAATCTTCTGGATTTGTCTGTAGATATTGTATCATTTCTAATTTTTCATTTATTTTGTCATCTTGTTCTTGAATAGTTTTTGAAATTGTTCTAGGGTTTTCTCTGTGTTTTCCTCAATTTTGTCAGTATTTTCCTTGATCTGTATCTCAATTCATTGAAGGTACCTAAATGCAATTCTTTTGAATTCCTTATTAGGGAGTACCAATGCTGCATCTTCCTCAGGGATGTATTTTGGGTCTGTATCCCGGTCACTTGTTTCTCCTGCTTTATCTAGCTTCTTTGTGTGGACCGTGATGCTCTGTTGTCTCCAAGGCATTTTGATGTTTATATTTAATTGGTGATTGTATGTTGTAATGATTGGTTCACAATTTTTGTTTTGTTTGGATGTTATCTATGTAAGCAGGGTACTGTACTGTGCTCCTCTACTCACTAGTTGGCAGCACTTATACACTCACCACCTTCTCTTTTCCCATTGTCAGCCTCCTGTATGTCCATGCTGTCCTTGGGAAATGGAGCATATTCTTGGGTCCCTGGAATCCAAATGAGAATGCTGTCCCTTTAAAATCCAAATGGCCACTGCTTGTAAACAATCAAAATGGCTGCACCCTCCAGACAGCTGAAAGTCCACAGCTCAAGTTGGCTTCTTCCTTGGTGTTTCCCTTCCTAATCACAGGCCACCAGTACAGTCATCCCTGCAGCCCTTGG
>NW_006921697.1:4325355-4334720 GCF_000298275.1 Orycteropus afer afer
GGGTCCAAGATTATCTTCTGTGTCTGTGTTAATTGGTTTCCCTTTTCTTTGTTGAAGAGGGTCTGCGCAGTCTTTCTGCCTAGTCCGCAATCTTACCGGAACTCTCTAATTCAGCCACTCTTATGATAAGACTGGGTTTAGTTTTTGCCAATATCTGCTCTGTTACTACAAGAAATAAGGGTTTCTTTCAGAGCATAAGTGGAAACGTTGAGGTCTTTTACTTGGTATTTGAGCTGTGACTGTGACATGCTGAGCCCATCTTGTTCTTACCCCTTTGTCTAGCATAAGTAGGACCAACCAACCACTTTCTTATACTTCTCATTCTTAAAAAAAAAAGTGCAGAAAATATCAAACATGCCATCACCCAGAGCCTCACTTCTCACCAATATTTGATCTATTGGTGGTGCTATTTCATGTATTGATATTACAACTTCACACCATAGATTAGTAGTGTCCTTTTTACTAATGGAAGCAGAGTCATTAGTGCCTTTAATACTTTAATACTAATCAGTTTTGAGAACTAATTTAGAAAACTAATCCTCAGGATTTTGTTTCTCTAGAACCACTAGTGCTACCAAATATTTTTGGCTAGGTTCTCTAGAGAAACAAAACCAGGGAAGCTATCTGTCTGTCTGTCTATCTATCTATCTATCTATGTATATATAAGTATGTGTATATGTATATATAGGCGCTCTGGTGGCATAGTGCCTAAGGCATTTGACTGCTACCCAGAAGGCTAGCAGTTCAAACCCACCAGCCACTCCTTGGAAGGAAGATTGGGAAATCTACTTCTGTAGTGATACCACCTCGGAAACCCAAGGAGGGGTCACTATGAGTTGCATCGACTCATTGGCATTTAGTTTGGTTTGGTCTGATATGTATATATATATATATATATATATATATGTATGTATATATGTAGAAAGATAGAGAGAGAGAGATTTATTTCAAAGAAATGGCTCATGCAATTGTAAAAGTTGGCAAGTCTCAAGTCCATGGGTCACACATCAAGCAAAGGCTTCTACTGACTCACATACCACAGGGGCTGATGAACCCAAGATCAACAGGCAATACAGCAGAGTGCTGTCTTCAGAGGCTGACAAATACAAGATTGGCAGGTAAGATGGCAGGCTGTTGGCTCACAGGTTGTGAAGGCTATAATCCCAAGATTGGCAGGCAATATAGTAGATCAGTGGTTCAAGTCCAGGAACCAGAGGTCAGATGTTGATGAACCAGATGCAGGACCCAGATCAAGCGAAAAGCCAAAGATCTTTGCCAGGACATCCATATATTGGAAGCAGACCACACTCCTGAGGAAACTCTCTTTCAATTGATTAGCTGCTCATAACAGATCTCATCATGGAGGTGATATATCAGATCTCATCATGGGTGATGACTACATTTTGACTATTGAACCTCTAAAAATCATGGCCCAGCCAAGTTAACACACAATGCTATCACAAGTGGTTACCAGGGGTAGAAGGGAGGGAGAAATGGGGAATGATTGACAGTGATGGAAATATCACATTGGTTAAGGGTAGAGTTGTACAGCCAATTATAGTAATTGCTGTCAATAAATTGTACACCTGTAAAAAATTGAATTGGCACAAGTTGTGTGATAGACATATGTGCAACAATGGCAAGGAAAAAAAGAGTAGCTGCTGAGGATGCTTATGTACAAATAAAATTCTCATGGGATTTGGTTTCTTGGCTTGGAGGATTAGGGTCATGGTTTCATGGGACATCCCAGTTAACTGGCCTAATAACAAATTTAGTACTTCTGTTCTATCTCCTAATTCATTGTATAGTGTCTGGGCTCTTAAAAGCTTGCAAAAGGTCGTCCAAGGCACAACTGTTGGTCTCTATTCACCTGGAGCAATAAATGAAAAAGTGCATCAGGAATAGAAGGAGGATATAGAATGTGTAGCTAATTGCATTCATGAACAACTGCCTGCTTTGCAATGAGACCAGCTACATTACTGAACATTTTGATCAAAGATTCTATAGAATAATCCTAATCAATAGGGGGAAATTGCAGAACAGAATTTCACACCATGGATTTCAGACTTCCTGGATCCATGAAGTTTGGATGAACTCCTGAAACTATTGCCCTGAGATAATCTAACCAAAAATATCTTGTGAAGTCTCCTTAAAACCAAACAGTAGTTTAGCTTAATGGTAAAAAAAAAAAAAAAAATGTCTGCCTTGAGCATTGTGCTCTTTTAAGTACTATCTATATGGGATTAGCCTAAGGCACTTGACTGGTAACCAGAAAGCTGGCGGTTCAAACCCACCAGCCACTCCTTGGAAGGAAGGTTGGGCAATCCTACTTCCGTAGTGATACTGCCTCGGAAACCCAAGGAGGGGTTGCTAGGAGTTGGAGCCGACTCGACAGCAAATAACAAAAATATGGGATTAAATTGACAATTGTAACTTGAAATATTATATAGAAATATTGGGGGGGAATGAGTCTATGTTAATGGGGGAAGAACAACTCAGAAAAGGAGGTTGAGAATGGTTGCACAACTCATAGAATGTAGTTACTGAATTGGATATGTGGAAACTGTTGAATTGGCATATGTTTTGCTGCATATACTCTCAGCACTTGACTGCTCACCAGAAGGCTGGCGGTTCAAACCCACCAGCCACTCCTCGGAAGGAAGGTTGGGCAATCCTACTTCCGTAATGATACTGCCTCGGAAACCCAAGGAGGGGTCGCTATGAGTCGGGGCCGACTCGACGGCAAACAACAACAACAACAACTCTCAGCAACAAAAACAAAATTAATAAAATTTCAAAAAACAATATATTTATTGAGCACCCAGTTCTTTTACTTGAGTTAAAGCACTGCGTTCTCATGATCAATGAGCAGTTAGGATTGCTATTGTCTTTGAAAGTGAACATCAGAGAGGAAGAAAACTGGCCCAAATGCACTCAAAAGGAGAACCAGGCTTTGAATCCAAATCTTGGGGTTTTAAATCTAAATACTACTTTGTCTACCAAGACTACTTTTGACTTCCATTAACATATTTTAGTACAATTTTGGGACTAAAGTATTAACTATAATCAGTTATAATTAAGGTCTAAAGGACTATGTGTTGGGTTATTTTACATAATTTTCTAAATATATATCCAAATTTCTCATTTAGCCTGCTGGAAACACTGGGATCCAGAGAGAAGGGATTCACCCAAGGCCACAAGGTGAAGCCGGGTCCAAATCTTGGTCTCCTGGCTCCAACTGTTACTTATATGAGTGCCGGCTCTCAATGCTCACTATTTGTTCATTGAGTCCACAGATACTTGGAGCAGTCTTCACTTCTGTGAGCAAAGAAGTGAAGGATGGTGGAAACAGCCTCAAGAAACAGGGGTTCAAATCTCAGCTCTGCCACTTCAGAGCTGAATGAATTTGGTAATTCATTTAGCCTCTGAGTCTCGTTTTCCTCCCCTGTCAAATGAGGATAATAGCATCCACCATTATAGGGTTGCTGGGAGGCAACAAAGAGAAAATCCTTGCTAAAACTCCCCTTGAGATTTGGATGTTGCTATTTGTTGAATGCAGGCACTTAGCATCCTGCTGAACTCGTAATAGCACTGGATGTATTACACAATGTGGTAGTTAACGTTGTACGTCAGCTTGGCCGGGTTTGCCTGAGTGGCTGGTCTGCTGGATATAGTTATTTCTCATGGTGAGATTGGTAACGAATTCCATGGTAGAATCTATGGTACCAGCTGAGTAGCTGCTTTAGGGATGTGGTCTTCTTCCCATACACAAGAAGCAGCTTTGAGGAAGGTCTCTAGCTTTTTGGCACACTTGAACTCTGCATATAGTCAAGTCATTGTTCAACAGCCTATCATGCCCTGCTGATCTTGGGACCTCTTTTGGACTTGAATTAGTGGGCTGCCGTGTTGTTTGGTAACATTGGGATGGTGCCTTTTTATTTGTTGACCATAGTTCATCAGCTTCAGCAGCCAGCAGCTCCCTGAGTGAAGGAAACCCTCCAGCTTCAGTTGGCTGGAAGCAGGAGACAGAGTTGAAGCCCAAAGGCTGAGGGGCTTTCACCCAGCCCTTAGAGCCTGGACACTTTGAACTTGGACTTAAAACCTCTAAAATTGTAAGAGAATAACCTGTTTGTTCAAGCCATTCCACCTGTTATATCTTCTGTTAGAGTGGCACTAGGTGACCAAAACATATAATGACCAGTTTTTCTATTTAATAATTGTACCAAATTTTATTTTACAAATATTTTATTGTGATTTTGGAGAAAATTTACATAGGATATTAAGTTCTCATTTAACAATTTCTATGCATATTATTCAGTGATATTTGTTATTACACTTTTCACAATATGTCAGGATTTTCATTATTTTCATTTTGCTTGTTCTGTATCCATTAATAACTTCCTCATCCCCCCATCCCTTACCTTCTCATTTTTGGTCTAGAGTACATGTTGACTGTTAGGTCTCATTTAGGTGATTGTTTAGAGAAGCACAGTACTCACAGGTGATATTTATTTTTTGAACTATTTTGTCTTTGGCTGATGGGTGAACACCAGGAGTGGATTGAGTTCCAAGTTTAAAGGGTATACCAGGTTGATAGTCTTGGGGGTTCTTCTAATATCTACCAATCCACTAAGTGTGGCCTTTCTTAGAAATTTGAGGATTTTTTTTCTGTATTTTCCTTCCATTCAATCTGGGACCATCTATTTTGTCCCTGGTAGGAACAGTCAATAATGGTAGCTGGGTAACATGTAGTTCTTGACTCCAAGGAGGTGAGGCTGTGGTCATGCACATTATTAATCCTGTAGACTACTTTCTTCTTTGAGTCTTTGGTTCCCTTCTTTCTCTTTTGCTACAGAAGCATAAAGACTAATTGTTGTATCTTAGATGGGGGCTCATAAAGCTTATAAGATCCCAGATGCTACTAACCAAACAAGTATGTAGAACATTATCCTTATGAGCTATGTTACGCCAGTTGACCAAGTTTTCCACCAAGACCATGATGGATATTATCCACGACCAGCTGAGGTGCTTGCTGAGGCAAGGGAAACATGGAATGGGTGGTGGAAGAAGGTAGTTCAGCATATCAGCTATGACCATGTGACCAGCTGCAGAAACAAGGACTATGATTGTTATATTTCTTCATTATATATGTGCATCAAATATTTTTGTTTCCTTCTGTTATGAACTGTGAAATGTAAACAAGGTTAATGTGTTTCGGTTGCACGCGTGTTAGCATATCATGTTAGGCACAAATATGACTTTACAATTGTCCTTATTTAGAGATTATAGATAGTTAAGAAGATGTATACAACTGCCAAGTTGACAAGGGGTGGACTGTGATAGCTGGAGGTGGGTGTCAACTTGGCTGAACCACAATTCTGTGTGGTTTAAGCAGTTTTAATGTGAGTTATTCCCATGATGGAACTGGATGTATATGTTTTGAGCAGCTAGTCCATTGAAAGGGAGTTTCCCCAGGGGTGTGGCCTGCTTCCAATATATTTATGGACATCCTGAGAAAAGAGACACTCTTCTGTGGATTGGGATCCTGTTGTGCTGCCTACAAATGTCTATGAGTGAACAATCCACCATTTGGCCTAGGGATCTTGGATTCATCATTCATTGGAATCAACAGCTGGTATACTGCCTGCCAACCTTGAACTCATCTGCCCCTGCAGCTGTGTGAGTCAGGAAAAGCCTCCAGCTTGATGTTTGATCCAAGAATTGGAGACTTGCCAGCTTCTATAAGTGTGTGAGCCATTTTCCTAAGATAATTTTCTCTTTCTCTCTATGTATTATAAGCTTTACTGGTTTTGCTTCTTTAGAGAACCCGGCCTAACACACCACCAAAGAATGTTCTTTCTATATATATACTTATTCTTGTCTTTTTGAGGATGGTGAGGTCATACAGTACTTGTTGTTTTATGATTGACTTATTTCATTCAGTGTAATGTCTTCCAGATTCATCCACATTGCACTATATTTTGAGAACTCAGCACCAAAATTACTTTTTATGAAGACCACCTTAAAGGAAATTTTAGTAGAGTATATTTTCACTAAAATCTAATCTCAAATACATTGTTTTCATTGTTCCATATTTTCTTCAAAGCTTTTTTTTTTCTTCTTTCCCATTTAGAAATTACTTAAATATGATTTATTACTAAGAATCTGACAACAGCACTAAGGAAATTCTAAGACAACACTTCCATAAAATTTATCACCCTAATTCACTAACAGTTTTCATTTCTCCACATTGCCTTCCAACTTTTATCCAGAGATTTTTACATTGTTGCAATCAGAATGGCTATTATGGTGTCTCACTTAGAAAAAATTACTTAACATTTGCTTCAAATTGTTTGATAAATGAAGCTGCTACATGAATTCTATACTTGTGATTTCTAATGGTTCCATACTATTCTGCTGGGTGGAGTCCACCCAGTATTCATAGAAACTCAACCCTTGCAGTAAATTATCAGATCATGTTATATCTTATTATATTCTACAGACAGTGGTGTCACTAGGAGGGTGTGAGGGGTTCAGATTGCACCAGGTGACATTGTCAGAGGGGATGACACCAAAATGACCATCTTTAAAATTTTTGTGCAGTGTTTCAGCAGGAATTTGTTGTTTTTTATAAAAATATTCTCATAGTTACTTATAACAACAAAAAACATTTTACGTAAGTCCAGCTTAAATATATCAATATACCTACAAGGCTAAAACTCTGTGCTAATTTACTTTTTGAACCTTCTGATGTGCTCTGGTCAGAGCTGTCATTATTACCCACTTCAAATCATGTGGTTTCATCCATACACAGTACAAACATGCACTGTTGTTTCATTGCTGCCAGTGTTTTTATAGTTGCTGATTTTGTAAAATTTTCCACTGTTTTAGTTTGTGGTAAGTAATATTTGTGAACCTACATCAATAATTTTTTTTAGAACTTTTTCTTGTGATTTTGGTGAAAGTTTACAGAGCAAATTCTTTTTCCATGCAACAGTTCATACACATTTTGTTTCATGACATTGATTGCAAATCCCCACAATGTAACAGCTCTCTTCTCACTTCCTGCCCCTCATTGTGCACAAGAAGTACAGACAACAAAGATTAACATTTTTATACATAATACTGTATCCATCTTTCCTACCCATTCCCACCCTTTGAGCTTTCTTCCTATGCAAATGCTGCACTTCTAATATCCCATAGTTGATTGTTCTAAGGAGTGTACCTACCCACTGTAAATGTTCACCCTATACACCTGTCTATTATTTGTCTGGAAGCCACAGGAGAGAGTTCATTTCCAAGTCTGAAGGGTACTTAGAGGGCATAATCTCAGCAATTTCACCAGTCTGTATCAGACCAGTAAGCCAGGTCCTTTTTCATGGTTTTGAGTTTTGTTCCACATTTTTTTCTCATTCTATCCATCATCTCTAATTTTATCCCTTTCTGAGTGGTTGGCAGTGGTAGCCAGGCACCATCTACTTCTGGTCTCAAGGATGTGTAGGCTGAGGATCCCATGGTCCACTGGATCCCTGGACTAATTGTTTTTATGCATCTTTAATTTTTCTCACTCTTATTTGCTCTGGACAAGGAGACTATTGCTGCATCTTAAATGGCCACGCACAAGCTTCCCCCCCCCCGTTTTATCATCCACATTTTGTTTTATAACATTGACTGCAATCCCCATAATGTAACAGCTCTCTTCCCACTTCCTCCTATGATTACCTTTTCCCTGTATCCTTCTTTCCTCTGCATTCCTGCCCTCTGAGCTATCTCCCTGTGCAAATAACCAAAACCAAACTCACTGCCATTGAGTCAGTTCCAACTCATAGTTACCCCTCCTTGGGTTTCCGAGGCAGTATCTCTACGGAAGTAGATTGCCCAGTCTTGCTTCTGAGGAGTGGCTGGTGGGTTTGAATTGTAAGCCTTCTGGTTAGCAGTCCAATGCCTTAGGCACTATGCTACCAGAGCTCCCCCTGTGCAAATACTGCCCTTCTAACCTCCCATGGTTGATTGTTCTAAGGAGTTTACCTACCTGGTGTAAATGTTCACCCTTTATACATGTCTATTTTTTGGCTGGAAGCCATAGGAGTGAGTTCAATTCCAGGGCCAAAGGGTGACTAGGGACTATAGTCTCTATCAGACCAGTAAGCCTGTTTTTTTGTTTTGTTTTGTTTTTTATGATTTTGAGTTTTGTTCCACATTTTTCTCCCACTCTATCCAGGATCTCCTGCACTGATCCCTTTCTGAGTGGATGACAGTGGTAACTGGGTACCATCTAATTTTTCTGGTCTCAAGGTCATGTAGGTTGGGGTTCACATGGTCCACTGGTCTCTTAGACTAATTGTTTCCATACATCTTTGGTTTCCTTCATTTTCCTTGCTCTGGATAAAGAGAGACCAACTGTTGCATTTTAGATGGTCACTTGCAAAGTTTTAAGACTCTAGTCACTATTCACCAAAGTAGGATGTAAAACAATGTTTTTGTGTAGTATGTTATGTCAATTAAGCTTGATGTCTCCCACAACCATGGGCCCAAGCTCATGGGCCCAACAACTTGCTCCCTCATGGTGGTTGGCTGTGGCTAAGAAGTTGTGACTTTGCCCCCTATTAGCTCTATTATATATATGGACATTCTTACAGTACATACAAATATGTATGTAGAAATATCATCTGCCAAACTTGTATATGATCATGGGTATATTCTCTTTTGCCGAGACATACCTGATCATTCAGTCTATCTACCTGTGTATCCACCTGTGGTTTAACGTTTCTTATTACTGATAACGCAGTATTATATATATATATATAAAAGTGTTTATCTTTGTTGTCAACTGCAGAGATCCAGGTGAGGAGAGGAACTTAGCCACACCCAAAGCAGCAGTGAGGGAGAGCAGGAAAAAGGGGATTAAAAGCCTGGAACCCTGACAGAGGAGCAGTCAGCCACAGGGATCCAGGTGAGGAGAGGGAACTCAGGTAAGCCCAAAGCAGCAGGGTGGGAGAGCGGAAGAAAGGGGATTAAAAGGCCTAGGAATCAGGACAGAGGAGGAGTCAGCCACAGGGACCCAGGTAAAGGTGGTACGAGATGTTTCCAACAGGGAGACAAACCTATCTGTCAGTATGTCCTACTGTGGTGACGTGTTGATGTGAGTTTTGAGGCTGAGCCACTGGTGTTTCTAACCCAGCCGGATGCACATGGTGCACAGGTATCAGCCCAGCTTACAGACTGAGACAGACTAGGAAGAAGGAGGAAGCCATCCACTTCTCAAATAATTGGCCAGGGAAAACCTTATGAATAGCAAAGAAACACTGTTTGATACATTACCATACAACTTTATGAATAGTCTGGTTAGGGTAGAAGGCTCTCAA
>NW_006921697.1:4337265-4352228 GCF_000298275.1 Orycteropus afer afer
TGGTAGGGTGGAGGGTCGACGAAAGGGGGAGGCCTTCAACGAGATGGATTGACACGGTGGCTGCGATGATGGGCTCAAGTATAGCAGGGATTGTGGAGCTGGCGCAGGATTGGGCAGTGTTTCATTTTGCTGTGCATGGGGTTGCTATGAGTGGGAAACGACTTGACAGCACCTAACAACAACAACAACAACAATCTTTGTTGTCTGTGCCTATTGTGTACCTCTGTCTTCTTTTCCTTAGTGCTGTTGTGTTGATCACTCACATTTTGTAAGGAAGCAATATATACATTTGAAAGTAAAAAAAAAAAAAAAGCAAATCTTTTGTCTTCTAATTGATCCTGACTCTTAGTGACCCTACAGGACAGAGTAGAACTACCCCATAGGGTTTCCAGGGCTGTAATCTTTAGAGAAGCAGACTGCCATCATCTTTCTCCAACAGAGCAGCTGATGGGTTTGAGCTACTAAACTTTTAGTTTACTACTGCACCACTCACTAACTCACTGCCATTGAGTCGAAACTGACTCATAGCAACCCTCCTTGGGTTTCCAAGGCAGTATCTGTACGGAAGTAGATTGCCCAGTCTTCCTTCCAAAGAGTGGCTGGTAGATTTGAACCACCAACCTTCTGGTTAGCAGTCAACTGCACTACTGTTCTTGTTCTTGTTCTTGTTATGTGCTGTCGAGTCGGACCTGACTCATAGTGACCCCTCCTTGGGTTTCCAAGGCAGTATCACTACGGAAGTAGATTGCCCCATCCTCCTTCAGAGGAGTGGCTGGTGGGTTTGAACCGCCAGCCTTCTGGCTAGGGCTCCTTTATTTGAAAGCACATAGAATCATATTGAAAAGGTACAGAGATGAATATATACAATGAAAAATAATTCTCTCTTCCTCTCTCTTCTAGATTCTCTTCCTGGAGAAAACCACTTTTGGTGCTTTTTCTTCATTTTTGTAGAAAGTATCCTTGCATTTGAAAATGTTTGTGTATACAGGCACAGTATATGTACACAATCCTCAGGTTACAAGGGTGATGAATGTCCAATTTATGTACAACCTGGAGTCACAAACCAACCCCTGTAAAGCCTATTATATTAAAAAATTGGAGGTACATACATCAGTTCATATTAACAGTCAAGTGCTACTTTGGGATGCACAACAAAACATTATTTTTATTATGGTATTAGTGTGTTAAAGACATTTTAGTGTATCTGGAAAAGTTTGTTTAATGTTTTTTATGCATAGAAAGGTACACCATATACTATATACTAAGATAAACATTAAACTAATTGACATTAGATGTGAACCACACTTAAGTGTTCCAACTTATGTACAAATTCAACTTAAAGTCAGATTTAGGAATAGAATTCACTCATAATCCAGGGATTGCCTGTATGTGTTTTAGTGATTGTGTGTGTGTGTGCATGTGTGTGTAGGCGTGTGATCACACTAATTATGCTGCTCTGTCCTGTACCTTGATTTTGCAGAATTTATCTTGGGGATCTTTCCATAGGACACATAAAGAGTTTGTTGGTTGCTGGGGCTGGCCCTATTGACCTAAAGTGTCCATGCTGATATCTAACCAGGCACCCTCCCAGCTCCCAGCTGCCACAATGCAGCCTCCAAGCTGATGGGAGACACAAGGGTTCCCTGCATTGTTCCCTTCTTTTCCTCTTGCTTGCTTGCTTTCTAAAATGAAAATAGTTTATTGTGGCTTTTATTCACTGTGACTATAAATGAAAATATGCTTATTTAAAAATATTCAGATTATACAAAAGGAACTCTGATAGTGCAGTGGTTAAGGCATTCAGCTGCTACCCAAAAGGTCAATGGTTTGAATCCATCTGCTGCTCTGTGGCAAAAAGATGAGACAGTCTACTTCCATAAAAATTTACAAGCTTAGAAACCCTATGGGGAGGTTCTACTTTGTCTACAGGGTCACTATGAGTCAGAATAGACTTGACGGCAATGAGTTTAGATGGTAAAAAAGATAAAAGAGAGGAAATCATCACTCCTACAGTCACCCCCCCCAAATTAACATTTTAGTATCTATCCTTTTGGTTATTTAAAAAATATGCATACACACATTTTCCCCCACAATTTTAACCATTGTAAAGTGAAAATTTTAATGGCTTTTAGTACATTCTCAATGTTGTAAAACTATCACTACCATCTAGTTCCAGAACTTCTCACCACCCCAAAAGGGAACCCCATACCATTAAGTCACTCCAGATTCCTCTCTTTCTCCAAGCCCTGGCAACCACTAATCTGCTTTCTGTTTCTATGGATTTGTCTATTCTGGATGTTTCATACAATAGAATCATGCAATATGTGGCCTTTTGAGTCTGGCTTATTCTACTCAGCCTAATGTTTTCGAGGTTCTTCCATGCTGTGGTATATATCAGAACCACATTTATCTTAGAGTCTAAGGCACTTGACTGCTAACCAGAAGGCTGATGATTCAAACCCACTAGCCACTCCTCGGAAGGAAGGTTGGACAATCTACTTCCATAGTGATACTGCCTCACAAACCCAAGGAAGGGTCGCTATGAGTCAGGTCCGACTCGACAGCACATAACAATAACAAAAATATTCCGCTGTATGAATATACCACATTTTATTTAACCATTTATCTGTTGATGGATGCTTGGGTTGTTTCAGTCTTTCGATTACTACAATAATGAACATTAGTGTACAAGTATCTTCTTGAGTCCTAGCTTTCAATTCTTTTTGGTATATAACTAGAGTAGAATTGCTGAGCCATAAGGTAATTCTGTGTTTAACCTTTCGAAGACCTGCCAAACTGTTTTCCGCAGCAGCCACACCATTTTGCATTCCCACTAGCAATGCACAAGAGTTCCAATTTCTCTACATTGTTCCTAACACTTGTTATTTTCTGTTTTATTTGTTTTTATTATAGCTACTCTAGTAGGCGATGCAGCATGTTACCGAGGTTTTGATTTGCATTTCATTCATGACAAACATGCTTAGTGGTTAAGTATGAATTTACTGCTGCCTTTCTTCTGTGGTTTTTGTTGTGCTGCTGACAGTTTCTTCGTTCCAAATATTTTTCTGTGCTGAGGTCATTTCGTTATCGAGGTTTCTTTCCCTTTTCTTCATTATTGGTGATTTTGTGTTTACTAAGACCTTGTGATTTCCTTATTTCTTATTTTGGTTAGAAGCCTTATTAATTTTCTTTGTGTTTACCCTGTAGTAAATGCTTATCTCCCTAAGTTTGGAACAATCTGTTCTACATTGACATGCTCTCCATGTGGAAGTTTTGTAATTATATCATTTATTCCCTCTATTTGCTTTGTAGTTGGTGTCATTTATGGATTGACTCCTCTGGTTCTTTATTTTCTGTTTTGTAAACTTATTGTTTATTTGAATTTTTTTTTCATGGGCTGGTTTCTGGGTGGTGTTGTCATGTGTCTTAACCCTAAGTTGTTGTCTTCTGTTGTTTTTCTGTTGGAAGGACTCCCTTTAGCATTTCTTGTATGGTTGGTCTGGTTTTTACACATTCCCTTAATGTCTGTTTGTCTGAGAATGTTCTAATTTCACCATCATATTTGAGGGGCAGGTTGGCTGGATTTATAATTCTTGGTTGGCAATTTTTTTTCCTTCAAGGTTTTATATATGTCGTCCCATTGCCTTCTTGCCTACATGGTTTCTGCTGAGAAATCAGCACTTATTGGTTGCCCTTTGTAAGTAACATTTCATTTTTCCTGAGCTACTTTCAAGATTCTTTCTTTGTCTTTGTTTTTGGAAAGTTTGACTATGATATGTGTTGGTGACTTTCTCCTGGGGTCTATCCTGTATGGGGTTCATTGAGGTTCTTGGATGGATATCTTTTCATCTTTCATGTTAAGGAGAGGTTTTCTGTTAGCAAATCTTCAACAAGTTTATCTGTTTTTTGTTTTGTTTTGTTTTGCCTCCTCTTCTTCTAGAATTCTCAACCAGATGTATGGTAGTTCTTTTGACATCATCTCATTTAATTTTCAGGTTTTCTTCATTTCTTTTCATTCTTTTCTGTACTTTTCCTCATAAAAGCTGGTGTAAAGGGATTTGTCTTCAACGTGGGATATCATCTTTTAGCCAGTTCAATTCTACTCTTTTGTCCTTCTAATGTGTTATCTATCTCTGTACTTTAGTATTTATCTTCTGAATTTCTAATTACTGTTTCTGTATGATTTCTAATTGTCTATTCATTTTATATTATTGCTGATATCAGAGGGATCTTGGCTGAAAGCAAAGAATACCAGAAGAATGTTTCCTTGTGTTTCATTGACTGTGCAAAGGTATTTGTCAATATGGATCATAACAAATTATTGGTAACACTGCGAAGAATGGGAGTTCCAGAACACTTAATTGTGCCCATGAGGAACCTGTATATATAGACCAAGAGATCCTTGTTTGAACAGAGCAAAGGGATATTGCATGGCTAAAAATCAGGAAGGGTGTACGTCAGGATTGTATGTTTTCAACATTCTTATTTGATCTGTATGCTGGGCAAATAATTCGAGAAGCTGGACTACATGAAGAAGAGCACAGCATCAGTATTAGATGAAGAAGACTTATTGACAACCTGTGATATGCCAATGACACAATCTTGCTTGTTGACAGTGAAGATAGTTTGAAACACTTACTGATGAGGATCAAAGACTACAGTGTTCACTATGCATTATACCTCAACATAAAGATAATGAAAATCCTCACAATTGGACCAATAAGCAACATCATGGTAAATGGAGAAAAGGTTGAAATTCTCAGGGATTTCTTTTTACTTGGGTCTATAGTCAATACCCATGGAAGCAGCAGTCAGGAAATCAGATGTCATATTGCACTGGGAAAATATGCTACAAATGACCTCTTTAAAGTGTTAAGAAGCAAAGATATTGCTTTGAAGACTAAGGTGCGTGTGGTAGTTAAAGTTATGTGTCAACTTTGCTGGGTCTGGTTTTGAGTGGTTGGAGAGTTGGATGTAGTGGTTCTCTGTGATGAGACTGGTAATCAACACTATGGTGGAATTTGCTGTGAGCAGCTGAGTAGCTGCCTTAGGGTTTGCTTCCAGTATATAAGAAATACATAAGAAGAAGCTTTGAGAAAGATCTCTGAGATTTTTGACACTCTAGGACCCTGTATTTAGCCAAGTCTTCATACAGCAGGCTGCCATTTTGCCTGCTGATCCTAAAACTGTTTCTTGACTTGAATTAGTTGCCTGCCATGCTGCTTGATCATCTTGGGACTGTGCCATTTTACTTGTCGACCTTGGGTTTGTCAGCCTCGGCATCTGTTTGGGCCGACTCGATGGCAAACAACAACAACAACAACAGTGCCACTCTAACAGAAAATATAGCACAAATGGGATGCTTGAACAAACAGGAGTTTATTCTCTTACAGTTAGGAGGCTTTAAGTCTGAGTTCAAAGTGCCAGGCTCTAGGGCTGGGTGAAAGCCCTTCAGCCTCAGACTTCAGCTCTGCTTCCTGCCCCAGCCCACTGGAGCTAGAAGCTTTTCTTCATTCCGACAGCTGCTGGCTGCTGAGACTGACAAGCCCAAGTTTGACAAGTAATAAAGCATAGTCCCAATGTTACCAAACCACACAGCCGACCATTAATACAAGTCCATTGAAAGTCCCAAGGTTGGCAGAGCATGGCAAGCTGCTGAACAATGACATAGTTACATGCAGGGTTCAAGCATGCCATAAACTAGAGACCATTCCCCAAGTCTTCACCTTATATATAGGAAGCAGACCACATCCCTAAGGCAGCTACTCAGTTGCTTGTGGTAGATCCCACCATGGAGTTGATTACATCTCATCATGGGGAATAACTACTACCAGCTGCCCAGCCACTCAACCAGGCCCAGCCAAGTTAACACACAACCTTAACTACCACAGAAGTCATCAGCTGCCTGAGTTAAGATATGCCTCCAGTTCCAGTAGGCTGGGAGCAAGAGACAGAGCTGAAGCCCAAGGTTGAGGAACTTTCACCAGCCCCTAGAGCTGGCACTTTGAATTCAAAATTCTAGCCTCCTAAAGTGTAAGAGAATAAGTCCCTGTTTGTTAAAGTCACCCATTTGTGGTATTTTCTGTTAGAGCAGTACTAGAGGACTGATACAGTGCACTTGACCCAATCCATGGTATTTTCAATAGCCTCATATGCATGTGAAAGCTGGACAATGAATAAGGAAGACCAAAGAAGAGCTAATGCCTTTGAATTTTGATGCTGGCAAACAAACCTGAAAATACATGAATTGCCAGAGAAACAAACAAATCTGTTCTGGAGGAAGTGCAGCCAGAATGCTCCTTGGAAGTGAGAATGGTCAGACCTCATCCCACTTACTTTGGTCATGTTGTCAGAAGGAACTATTCCCTGGAGGATTTCATGCTTGGTAGAGGGTCAGTGAAGAAGGGGAATACTATCAACAGAATGGATTGACACAGTGGCTGCACTGATGGGCTCAAGCATAGCAAGGATTGTGAGGATGGTGAGGACTGAGCAGTGTTTTGTTCTGTTGTACATAGGGTCGCTGAGTGGGAGCGACTCAATGTCACCTAACAGCAACAACAATTTATTTTATAATTTGCTTTGTATGTATTTCCTGAATTCTTCAAGGGTGCGGTTTGTCTTTTCCTTGTTTCTCTTTATGGTTTCCTTGAGCTCTTGGAAATGTATTGTTGTTGTTAGGTGCTGTCAAGTCATTTCCGACTCATAGCGACCCCATGCACAGCAGAACGAAACACCTCCCAATCCCGCGCCACTTCCACGATCCTTGCTATACTTGAGCCCATTGTCGCAGCCACCGTGTCAATCCATCTCGTTGAAGGTCTTCCCCTCCTTCGTCGACCCTCTACCTTACCAAGCATGATATCCTTCTCCAGGGAATGGTCCCTTCTGACAACATGATCAAAGTAGGTGAGACGAAGTCCGGTCATTCTCGCTTCCAAGGAGCATTGTGGCTGCACTTCCTCCAGGACAGATCTGTAAGTTCTTTTGGCAGTCCATGGTACCTTCAGCATTCTTCGCCTGCACCACAACTCAAAAGCATCAACTCTTTTTCAGTCTTCCTTATTCATTGTCCAGCTCTCACATGCATAGGAGACGATTGGAAATGTATATATATTTGAATTCCTTATCAGGCAGTTCTATTACTTGTTCTTCCTCAGGAACATTTTCTAATTCTTTGTTTTGATCACTTCCTTCCTCTAACTTGTCCTGTTTCTTTGTTTGCATTGAAGTTGTCTATTGTCTCCAACACGTTTTGAAGTTGGTGTCTTTATCTGTTGATTATGTGTCATTTTGTTTGATCCTACTTTGTTTGCTTTGTTTCAGTATGTCCAGATGTGTGGGGCAAGTGTGCTTCTTTTATTGTTAACTTGTCAGCAGTGGGGCACTCCCCAGCTGTCTCCAGATTGGTGGAATTATGGGTAGAAATGTGGGTGTGGGTCTCTACTTGTGAAGAGAGCTGCAGTTTGGATGAGCAGGTGTGGTCTACCATCTGGTGTTGATCCCAATGGTGTAGAAGCTGGTAGTGGTCCTTGTCCATTGGGTGACGTAGTTGGTGCAGTAGATATGGCTGACTAGTGGAGAGTCAATGTCCTCCTCCTTGAATTCCTCCCAATCTATCTACACCATCTTTATTGCTGTGTGGATCCCGTAAAGATGTTCTTTTCTCTAACTCCTTGTCAGCGTCTAAAGCCTCTGTATTTAAAATGGCCATCCTTTGGCCAGTTCTGGTCTCTTCTCTCTCCCAAGTCCCTGACCTTGCTCCATCTTCCTGTCCAATCAGCAATTAATATAATTCTTTATCTTCTCATTGGATGCTCAGAATTCCCAAATCATTATTTGTATCTGTTTCACTCAGTTTTTCCAGGTCTCTGTTGTAGAGAGATTGGCTGCAATGCATTACTATGATGCCATCTTGTCTCCTCCTCCTTCTTAATGATAAATGACTGAGAATTTTTTTATGTGTTTGTTAGCCATTTGTATATTTTCTTTGGAGAAATGTCTATTCAAATCCTTTGCCCAATTTTTAAATAGATTTTTTTCTTTCTGTTATTGAGCTGTGTTTTTATTTATTCTGAATACTATTTTTTAGACCATATCAGATATAAAATTTGCAAAAATTTCCCCCCATTCTGTAGCTCATCTTTTCTCTTTCATAATGGTGCCCTTTGGTGCACAATATTTTTTTATTCTTGATGAAGTTCAATTTATCTATTTTTAATTCTGTTGCTTGTGTTTTTGGTGTCATAGTATAAAATCATTGCCAAGTCCAAGATCATAAATATTAGCTCTGGTAGCATAGTGGCTAAAGCACTTGACTGCTAACCAGAAGGCTGGCGGTTCAAACCCACCAGCCACTCCTCGGAAGGAAGGTTGGGCAATCCTACTTCCGTAGTGATACTGCCTCGGAAACCCAAGGAGGGGTCTCTATGAGTCGGGAGTCGACTCGACGGCACATAACAACAACAACAACAACATGTTTTCTTCTAAGAGTTGAATACAGTAGTCCTCCTTTACCTGCAGGGAGATATGATCCAACACTCCCATGGATACCTGAAACCATGGGCAGTACCTAACCCTACATATATTATGTTTTAGCCTATACATACATCTCTATGATGAAGTTTAATTTATATTAGGCACAATAAATGATTAACAACAATAACTACTAATAAAATAGAACAATTATAACAAGATTCTATAATAAAAGTTATGACAGAATAAGACAGCATGAGATTTCATCATACTCATTTAACATTTTCACACGGGTTGACTGCAGGTAAACATGAAACCACCTGAAAGCAAAAAACCATGGATAAGGAGGAGTTATTATAGTTTTGGTTCTCATATTTTGATCTTTGTTCCACTTTAGCTAATTTCTGCATGAGATGTAATGGCCAAATTTAATTCTTTTGTGTATGGATAACCAGTTGTTCCAGCACAATTTTTTTAATAGACTACAATTTTCACGGTGGGATTTACTGTGAGCAACTGAGTAGCTGCCTTAGGGATGTGGTCTGTTTCCTGTATATAAGGAGAAGCCTTGGGAAAAGGTCTCTAGCTTATGCCATGCTTGAACCCTGCATGTAGCCATGTCGTTGTTCAGCAGCCTGCCATGCTCTGGCGACCCTGGGACTTTCAGTGGACTTGAATTAATGGCCTGCCATGTGGTTTGGTAACATCAGGACTGTGCCTTTTTATCTGTCAACCTTAGGCTTGTCAGCCTCAGCAGCCAGGAGTGAAGAAAATCTTCTAGCTTCAGTGGTCTGGGAGCAGAAGGCAGAGCTGAAGCCCAAGGCTGAGGGGCTTTTACCCAGCCCCTAGAGCCTGGCACTTTGATCTTGGACTTCTAGCCTCCCAAACTGTAAGAGAATAAACTCTTGTTTGTTCAAGCAACCCTTTAGTAGTATATTCTTGTCAGAGTGGTAATAGCTAACCAGAACACATGCTATAAAGTATTTCCCAATTCTTCATTATCCTTTGATGTTGCAAAGTATTCTTTTGTGTGCATATAACATAGTTTGGTTATCCATTCATTTGATGATGGGCACTGAGGTGGTTTCTGTCTCTTTGCTATTGTGAATAGTGCTGTGATGGACATGGGCATGCATATATCTATTTGTGCTGAGGTTCTCACTTCTTTAGGATATAGACCTTGCTGTGGGATTGTTGAATCAAATAATATTTCTATTCCCAACTTTTTAAGGAATCGCCATACCATTTTCCATAGTAGTTGTACTGTTTCACAGTCCCAGCAGCAGTGTATGAAAGTTACAATCTCTCCACACCCTTACCAGCATTTGTCGTTTTCTGTCTTTTTTTCCCAATGGCATTTATCACACTTTTATAAAAATCCTAATACATTATATATATAGACAGATAGATAGATATAGATATAGATAGATCTATCTGTCTGTCTATCTATCTATCTATATCACTAAAAAAGATAGACAAATAGGCAGACCTTGTAGGAACCTTAGACATTTTGGAAGAGTAGGATTCACATAGAAAGGACACAGAGGGTGAGGGGATATCATGGGAGTGGAGGCCTAAAGCTCAAGAGCTGTGTCCAGAGCCAGTATCTCAGAAGGATTGGGGGGGGAGGGGGCAGGGACATCCTGTAGTGTGAAGGCACCATCTGAGTTCCCAGTCTTCCTCCTTCTCCCCTCTCAGCTTTTGACTCTGCCCTCCTCCTTCTGAGCCCAACTCCTTCACCTTTCTGGACTCTCCTTTGCCCAAAAGGTATGGAACAAAGATGGCTGAGGGGACACAAAGCTGGCAGGCAGAGTTACAGACAATAAAGAGCAATTCCATGGGTCTCTTACTCTTCCTCCCAACAAGTCCTGTACATTTTTCCCACAGAGAAGTTGAGAGCTGAGGGTAGGGGGCACCACTTCTAACCAACATATCCAATGGCTTCCATAATTCTGGGTGTGCAGTCAGCTCCTCAGTATGGGTTGGGAGGCAGGGACAACCTCAGTGGCCATAGCAGCTCCTGGTTCACCAGAGAATCATAGAAGAGTAATAAATAGTCTCTTGGGTTTCCACCCACAATGTTCATACAAAACCCTCTCTGTCTCTGGTTGGCCTCAAGCTGAGACATCAGATGTCAGTGGTCTGAGACTGCATCCACTGCAGCCTTTCCCCAGTAAGGGCACACCAGCCCTATATGTGCCAAGTGTGGTCTTTGATGGTGCTGAGGGTGAGAAATTGGGAGTATTCCATGGTAATCATGGAGTTCTTCATGTCCTGCTTGTTGGTAAATATCAGGACAAAGGCATCTCGCAGAGTCTCATGGGCCAGCATCTTATACAGCTCCTCTTGAGTGGTCAGCAGCTGATCCCAGTCTGTGCTGTCAATCACAGGGATGATGAACGATCATTTACCCTGTCCACTCATCTATCCATCCATAGATCTGTCTTTTTGAACATCGCTATTATTACTGGGGTGAGATGATATCTCATTGTTGTTTTGATTTGCATCTTAGTAAGGGCTAATGCCACCACTCATCTATTAGTTTGCCATGCTGTAGTGGCTTGGGTGTTGCTGTGAGGTTGGAGGTTCTTCTACCAGTATTTCAAATACTACTAGAGTCATCCATGGCGGACAGGTTTCAGTAGAGCTTCCAGACTAAGACAAAGTGCCATCCACTTCTGAAAACACTAGCCACTGAAAACCTTATGCATAGCAGTGAAACACTGTCTGATATATTACTGGAAAACTTTATGAATAGCCATGAAACATTGTCTGATATAGTCACCAAAGATGTGGAAGGTACTCAAAATATGACTGGGAAAGAGCTGCATCCCCAAAGTGGAGTCAACTTTAATGACATGGATGGAAAAAAGCTATTGGAATCTTAATTTCATGATGGGTCATCACTCAAAATGGGAAGAAACAGCTGCAAATACCCATTAATAACTGGAATATGGAATGCACAAAATATGAATCTAGGAAAATTGGAAGTTGCAAAAATGAAATTAAATGCATAAAGATCACTATCTTAGAAATTTGGAAGGTAACTTCCAACTGACTGGAAGAGATCTGTATATGTGCCCATTCCAAAGAAAAGTGATTCAACAGAATGCAGAAATTATCTAACAATATTGATATCACAAGCAAGTAAAATCTTGCTGAAGATAATTAAAAAATTGTTGTAGCAGTATTTTGACAGGCAACTTCCAGAAACGCAAGCTGAATTCAGAAGGTGTGGAATGGGAGATATTGTTGATTTCACATGGATCTTAGCTGAAAGCAGAGAATACCAGAAAGATTCTACCTCAGTTTTATTGACAATGCAAAGGCATTTGACTTTGTGGATCATAACAGATTATGGATGACATTGTGAAGAGTGGGAATTCCAGAACACTTAATTGTGCTCGTGAGGAATCTGTACATAAACCAAGAAGCTGCCATTCGGACAAAACAAGGGGATACTGCATGATTTAAAATCATTGAGGGTATGTGTCAGAGTTGTATCCTTCCATTGTACTTATTCAAATTTTATGCTGAGCAAATAATCTGAGAAGCTGGACTATATGAAGAGGGACATGGCATCAAGACTGGAGGAAGACTCATTAACAATCTGCAATATGTAGATGACATAACCTTGCTTGCTGAAAGTGAAGATGACTTGAAGCACTTACTAATGAAGATCAAAGACTACAGTCTTCAGTATGGATTACACTTCAACATAAAGAAAACTAAAATCCTCACAACTGGACCAATATGCAACATCTTGATAAATGGAGAAAAGTACTGAATTTATCAAGGATTTTATTTTACTTGGCTCTACAAGCAACATGCATAGAAGCAGCAGTCAGGAAATCAGATGTCATACTGCACTGAAAAAATCTGCTGCAAAAGATATCTTTAAAGTGTTAAGAAACAAAGATGTCACTTTGAAGACTAAGGTACATCTAACCCAAGCCATAGTATTTTCAATCACCTCATATGCATGTCAAAGCTGGACAATGAATAAGGAAGACAGAAGAAAAGTTGATGCCTTTGAATTATGGTGTAGGCAAAGAATATTAAAAATATTGTGGACTGCAGAAGAATGAACAAATCTCTTCTGGAAGAAGTGTATCCGGGATGCTCTTTGGAAGTGAGAATGGCAAGACTTCTCACTATTTTTTGTCATGTTGTCAGAAGGGACCATTCCCTGGAGAAAGATATCATGTTTGGTAAAGAGGACAGTCGATGAAGGAGAAGACCCTCAACAGGATGGATTGACCCAGTGGCTGCAAGGATAGCAAGGATTGCGAGGCTGGCATAGGACCAGACAGTGTTTTGTTCTGTTGTACATAGGGTTGCTTTGAATTGGAAACAACTCAATGGCACCTAACAACCACAAAATGGCTAATGATTGTGAACATTTCTTCATATATTTGCAGATCACATGAATATCTTCTTGGCTGAACTGTCTTTTCATTTCCACTGCCCATTTTTGAATCAAATTGTTTGTCTTTTTGATGTTGCAGTGTTGGAGCTTTCTATAAATTTTAAAGCTAAGTCTCTTGTTGGGTATGTTGTTGCCAAATGTTTTTTCCCAAGATGTAAATTTTACTTTTTTGGAGAAATCTTTTGATGCACATAGAATTTAATTTTTAGAAAGTCCCAATCATCTAGTTTATCTTCCACTATTTGTACATTTTTAGCTTTATGTTTGATAGTCTATTTATGCTATAAATTAACTCAAAACTCAACTCACTGCCATCAAATCAGATCCAACTCATAGGGATACCTCCTTGGGTTTCTGAGGTGGTGTCACTACAGAAATAGATAGCCCGATCTTCCTTCTGAGGATAGGGCCCCTAAGTTCGCCCTTCTTTTTCTTTGATAAAGTTTTTAGTTTTAGGATTTACATTTAGGTCTTTGATCCATCTTGAGTTAGTTTTTTGTATGGTGTGAAGTATGGATCTTGTGTAATTTTTCTGTAAATTGATATCAGCATTTGCCAGCATCATTTGTAATAAAAGACTATCTCAAATCCATTTAATAGTTTCAGTCCTTTGTCAAAGATCAGCTGTCCATAGGTGGATGGATCCATTTCTGGGTTTTCAATTCTGTTTCACCGGTCCATGTGTCTGTTGTTGTAACAATACCAGGCTGTTCTGAATACTGTGGCCATAAAGTAGGTTTTGAAATCATGGAGTGTGAGACCTCCTACTTTGTTCTTCTTCATTAGTGATTTGTTTATTTGAGGTCTTTTTCCTCACTATATAAAATCAGTATTGTTTTTTCCATTTCCTTAAAGAATGTTTATGGAATCTGGATAGAGATCACATTGAATCTATAGATTGCTTTGGGTAGTGCTGATATTTGCACAATATTCAGTCTTCCTATCCATGAGCATGGTATGTTTTTCCAATTACATAGGTCTCTTATACTTTCTTATAGCAGTGTTTTGTAGTTTTATTTATATGTCTTTTGCGTCACTGGTAAGATTTATTCCTAAGCATTTTATCTTTTAGGTAGATATTGTAAATAGCATTATTTTCCTTATTTTCTTTTCAGAGATCTTTTAGTTGATATAGAGGAATCCAACTGATTTTTGTAGGAGCTCTGGTAGCATAGTGCCTAAGGCACTTGACTGCTAACCAAAAGGCTGGTGGGTTTGAAGGAAGGAAGGTTGGGCAATCTACTTCTGTAGTGATACTGCCTCGGCAACCCAAGGAGGGGTCCCTATGAGTCGGGGCCAATTCAATGTCACATAACAACAACAACAACAACTGATTTTTGTAGTTTGGTCTTGTATCCTGACATTTTGGTGACTCTTTCAATTAGTTTCAGTAGTTTTCTTGCTGAATCTCTGGGATGTTCTATGTATGAGGTCATGTTATCTGCAGATAAGGATAGTTTTATTTTCTTTCATGGCTTTATATTCTTTTCTGTGAATGCCTTTTATTTCCCTTTCTTGCCTTATTGCTCTGGCTAAGACTTCCAATAAAATGCTGAATAGCAGTGGGGATAGAAGACATCCTTATCTGGTTCCCATTTGTGAGAGGAACACTTTCAGTCTCTCTCCACTGATAATAATGTTGGTTATTGATTTTGCATATATCCCCTTTATTATGTTGAGAATTTTCCCTTCTATTGCCTTTTCTGCATCAATGATATGATCATGTAGTTATCTTCCTTTATTTTACTTATGTGATGGATTACATTGAGTGTTTTTCTAGTGTTAAACCATCCTTACATATGTGGTTTGTGTCTGTGTGTGTGTGATTTGGGTGAAGATTTACAGAGCAAATTCACTTTCCAGACAGCAACTCACATATACTTTGCCTCATGTCATTGACCACAGTTTAACACAATACAACAGCTCCTCTCCCACTTCCTCTTCCCTGTGTCCATCCCTCCATGCACTCCTGCCCCCCAAGCTGTCTCCCTGTGCATAAGCAGCCCTTCTTTCTCCCATGATTGTTCTTTCCAAGGAGTGTATCCACCTGAGGTAAATG
>NW_006921697.1:4357548-4362584 GCF_000298275.1 Orycteropus afer afer
TTGGGGTTTAGTCCACTTCTATATCCTTCCCTTCAAGGCTCAGGGGTCCAGGATTATCTTCTGTGTCGGTGTTAATTGGTTTCCCTTTTCTTTGTTGAAGAGGGTCTGTGCAGTCTTTCTGCCTCGTCTGCCATCTTGCCGGAACTCCCAGTCACATACCTGGTTTTTATCCCACTTGGTCATGGCTATTATTTTTTTTAGTCTATTGGCTAAGATTTTGTTGAAGAGTTTTGCATCTATATTCATGAAGGATATTGGTCTGTAGTTTTCCTTTTCAGTGGTATTTTTGCCAGATTTTGCTGTCAGGGTTGTTTTTCCTTCATAAAATTAATTTGGGAGTATTCCATCCTTTTCTATGTTCTGCAATATTTTGAGTAGGATTGGTGTCAGTCCTTCTCTGAATGTTTGGTAGAGTTCTTCAGTGAAGGTATCTGGGCCAGAACTTTTTTTTTTTCCCCTGCTTTTTTTAATGACCTGTTTGATTTCTTCTGTTATGGGTCCATTCAAATTTTCCACTTCAGTCTTTGTTAGCTTAGATAGGTAGTGTGTTTCTAGAACACTTCTTCTATGTTTTCAAATTTATTGGAGTCTAGTTCTTCATGTTGTTGTTGTTGCTAGTTGCCATCAAGTCAGCTCTGACTCACAGTGACCCTATGTATGACAGAATGAAACACTGCCTGATCCTGAGCCATCCTCACAATCCTTACTATACCTGAGCCCATCATGGCAGACACTGTGTCAATCCATCTCATTGAGGGCCTTCCCCTTTTTTGCTGACCCTCCACTTTACCAAGCATGATATCCTTCTCCAGGGAATGGTGCCTTCTGACAACATGACCAAAGTGGGTGAGAAGAAGTCTGGCCATTCTCACTTCCAAGGAGCATTCTGGCTGCACTTCTTCCAGGACAGATTTGTTCATTCTTCTGGCAGTCCATGGTACTTTCAGTGTTCTTTGCCAACCCTACAACTCAAAAGTATCAGTTCTTCTTCTCTCTTCCTTATTCATTGTCCAGCTTTCACACGTACATGAGGCTACTGAACACACCATGGCTTGGGTCAGGCATATCTTAGTCTTCAAAGAGACATCTTCGCTCTTCAGCACTTTAAAGAGATTTTTTGAAGGAGATTTTCCCAGTGCAATACAATGTCTGATTTCTTGACCGCTTCTTCCTTTGGTGTTGCTTGTAGAACCAAGTAATATGAAGCCTTTGACAACTTCAGCCTTTTCTCCATTTATCCTGATGCTGCTTATTGGCCCAGTTGTGAGGATTTTCATTTTCTTTATGTTGAAGTGTAATTCATACTGAAGACTGTAGTCTTTAATCTTCATCAGTAAGTGCTTCAAGTCATCTTCACTTTCACCAAGGAAGGTTGCGTCATTCTGCATATTGCATGTTGGTAATGACTCTCCTATCCCGATGCCATGTTCCTCTTCATATTGTCCATTTTCTCAGATTATTTGCTCAGCATACAGATTGAATAAGTATGGTGAAAGGATACAACCCTGATGCACTCCATTCCTGATTTTAAACCATACGGTATCCCCTTGTTCTGTTCGAATAATAGGTTTCTGGTCTATGTACAGGTTCCTCATGAGCACAATTAAATGTTCTGGACTTCCCATTCTTCTCAATGTTATCCGTAATTTCTTATGATCCACATAGTTAAATGCCTTTGCATAGTCAATAATAGTTCTTCGTGGTATCTTGATATTATTCTTTTCATATTGGTTGGTTCTTGTGACGTTAGCCACATCATTTCTTGTTCATATTTTTGTATCTTCTTTTATTTTGGTAAATTTGTCAGTGGTTTGTTGATTTTGTTATTCTTTTCAAAGAACCAACTTCCTGGCTTGTTGATTTTTTTTTTTAATTGTCTTTTTATTTTGTGTTTCATGTATTTCAGCTCAAACCTTTATTATTTCTTTTCTTCTGGTGACTATAGGCTTTTTTGGCTGCTGTTTTTCTAATTGTTGGAGATGTTGTGTTAAGGTGTTGATTTTAGCTCTTTCTTTGTTTTTGATGTGTGCATTTATTGTTATAAATTGCCCTCTGATCACTACTTTTCACTGTTTCCAAAGATTTTGGTGCATTGAGTTTTCATTCTCATTTGATTCAAGGAATTTTGTTATTTCATTTTTTATTTCTTCTGTTTTTAAGGAGGGTGTTATTCAGTTTCCATGTGTTTGCTTTTTTTTTTTTCCCCCCTTGATCTTCTCATTGTTGATTTCTAATTTTATAGCACTGTGATCTGAGAAGATGCTTTGCAGAATTTTAGTGTTTCTAAATTTACTGAGGCTTTCTTTTAGGCCTCTTATATGTTCTATTCTGTAGAATGTTCCATTTGTGCTAGAAAAGCATATATATTGTGCAGTTGGTGCGTGAAATGCTCTATATATGTCTATAAGGTCAAGTTGGTTGATTATGTTGTTTAGTTCTTCTGTGTCTTTGTTGAGTTTTTTTTCTGGTTGTTCTAGCCTTCATTGACAGTGATGTATTAAAGTTTGATACTATTACTGTGGGGTTGTTGTCTTTTCAACTCTGTTAAAGTTTGATTTGTATATTTAGAGACTCTTTCATTGGGTGCATTGATATTTATTATGGTTATGCCCTCTTGTTCAATTAATCCTTTAATCATTACATAATGTCCTTCCTTGTGTCTTATGGTGGTTTTTGTCTTGAAGTCTACTTTGTCAAAGATTAATATTTCCACTCCTGCTCTTTTTTGATTGCCATTAGTTTGATGTATTTTTTTTCCAATCCCTGATTTTTAGTTTATTTTTTGTGTCTGTATCTCTTGCAGACAGAATATTGACGGATGATGTTTTCTTATCTCTCTGCCTCTTGATTGGTGCATTTAATCAATATACATTCAGTGTAATTATTCACAAGTACGAATTTATTGCCATCATTTTGTTAAGAGGTTTTTTTTTGTGTGTGTAGTGTTGATCATTTCTTTTTTCCATATAATTTTCTTTGCTAAGCCATTTTGTTTATGAACATTTTTCAATCATTTCCTTCATTGCTATAGTTTAACTATTTGCTAAATATCTGTGCCTTTCCCTTTTTTTGTTTTGATGAGAAAGTTTATTGATTTTCTTTGAGTTTACCCTGTGACTTATTATTTTTTCCCATGTTTTAAACAGTCTGTTCTATCTCAAAATGATCTTGACTTCCTCTCTATTTGGAAGTTCTGTGCCTATAATCACTGCCATCGAGACAGTTCTGACTCATAGCAACCCCTCCTTGGGTTTCTGAGGCAGTATCTCTGCAGAAGTAGATTGCCCAGTCTTCCTTCTGAGGAATAGCAGTAGGTTTGAACCATCAGCCTTCTGATTAGCAATCAAATGACTTAGGGATTACACCACCAGAGATCCCTAAACTAC
Source organism: Orycteropus afer afer (assembly GCF_000298275.1). Taxonomy (NCBI): domain Eukaryota; kingdom Metazoa; phylum Chordata; class Mammalia; order Tubulidentata; family Orycteropodidae; genus Orycteropus; species Orycteropus afer. The sequence goes on from NW_006921697.1 coordinate 4,360,935, forward strand.
TTATTCCCTCTTTTTGTTTGTCATTGTCCTCACTTACCAATTGATGTCTCTTATTTCGTATTTGTTGTTGTGTTGTTGTTATGTGCCATCGTGTTGGAACCAACTCATAGCAACCCTTCCTTGGGTTTCTGAGGCAGTATCACTATGGATGTAGATTGCCCAACCTTCCTTCTGAGGAGTGGCTTGTGGGTTTGAACCACCAGCCTTCTGGTTAGCAGTCAGGTGCCTTAGGCACTATGCTACCAGAGCTCCTATTTACCATCTTGTATGTTTATTTTACTTTGGATACTTCTGTATCTGGATTAGTTTCTGGATTATTTTGTCATGTTTGTTAATCATCAGTTATCGTCTGCTGTTGTTGGTTCTGTACCTGAAGTACTCCCTTTAGCATCTCTTGTAAGGTGGGTCTGGTGTTTACAAATTCACATAATTTTTTAAATCTGGAAATGCCCTAATTTTGCCATCATATTTGAGAGACAATTTTTCTGGGTACATAACTCTTGGTTGGCAAGTTTTTTCTTTCTGAGTTTTATGTATGTCCTTACATTGCCTTCTTGCTTGCATGGTTTCTGCCAAGAAATCAGAGTTTAGTCCTATTAGTTGCCTTTTGTAGGTAACTTTTCATTTCTCCATGCTTCCCTCAGAATTCTTTCTTTGTCTATCATTTTGGATAGTTTGATTATGATGTCTTAGTGATTTTCTGTTTGGGGTCTATCCTGTTTGGGGTAGCTGATCTGCTTGAATATATATCTTCTCATCTTTCATTATATTAGGAAAGCTCTCTTCCAACAAATCTTCAACAATTTTCTCCATCTTTTTACTTGTCTCTTCTTGTTCTGGAATTCTAATCACACATAAGTTATTCCTCTTATTAGTGTTCAACATAAATCTTAGGCTTTCTCTCTTTCTCTTTTTCTGTTCTTCCTTCTGCTTGTTCCCTTAACAAAGTAGCATTGAGAGATTTGTCTTCAAGCTCTGTAAATCTGTCTTATGTTGACTTGATTCTATTCTTTTGCCTTATCAATGTGTAATCTGTTTCTGAAATCTTATTATTAACTTTCTGGATTTCTATTTGTTGTCTTTGTATAGTTTTCAGTTTTTCACTTATTTTGTCAGTTTGTTCTTATTTTGTTTTCCTATATTATTCTAGACTTTTGTATGTGTTTTCCTTAATTGTGTTAGTGTTCTCTTGATTGTGTCTTTGGTCTGTCTTTGGTCTTTCTCTCAATCTGTTGAAGGTACCTAAGTATAATTCTTTTGAATTCCTTATCAGGTAGTTCCAATGCCACTTCTTCTTCAGTGAGGTTTTCTGACTCTACAATATGGTCTTTTGCTTGCACTACTTTATCTTGCTTTATTGTGTGAACTGGGATGGTCAATTTTCTCTGAGACATTGTGATGTGACTGTATTTATATTTAATTCATAACTGTATGTTAGTTTAATTCACCCAGGATTAATTTTTCTCCTTCCTATATTTTGTTTTAATACGTCTGAGTAAGTGGGGCTGGTATGCTACTCTATTCACTAGTTGACAGCACTTATGCACTCACCACCTGTCTCCTTATTTAAGCATAGGCACTGAAACAAGGCGGGCTTGTGCTTACTCACTGATCTGCACTGAACACGTTCCCTTGTTACCCTACCGAGAG
>NW_006921697.1:4366398-4382132 GCF_000298275.1 Orycteropus afer afer
ACGACTCGACGGCACTTAACAACAACAACCTGTCTCCTGGTGGGTGTGTTAGAAGGTAAGAATGTGTGCACAGATCTCTGTAAGCTGTTCATATAGAGCAGTTGAATGTGGTTTGTGCTGGTATTAACCACTGTCTATTATTGGTCAGTTGTTGCAGAAGCAAGGGGTAACCTTCACCCAGTGAGTGGGGCTGCAGTAAATGCAGATGTGGTCAAGTTGTGTGGGTATGATTTCTGTCTCCTGCCATGTGAGACAGAAAAAAATAAAAACTAAAAAACAAAAAAGTATAAGCAGCACAAACAAAAAACAACCTTAAAAAGAAGGAAAAAATAAATGAAAAGAAAAAGTAGAAAAGAGAAAAGAAAGACAAAAAGAAAAAGGAGACTAAATTATCTTTGGGGAGGAAGAAACAAAAGAGAACAAGAGAAAAAATAATAGTAAAGAATAAACAAGGAAAATGCAAAAAGAAAAATAAAAGATGGGGAAAATTAAAAGAGAAAAAAGAAGGGAATGAGGGGGGAAAAAAGCAAGAAAAGAACCAAGGGAGGGAAAGAAAAGGAAAAGAAAATAAAGAAAGGAAGAAAAAGAATAATTGAAATGAAAAAGAAAAATGGGGGAACAAGGCACCTAGGCAGCAGTTCTGCTGACTAAGTAGGTGATGGGGAGCAGGGCACCCAGTCCTGGCACTAGTTTCTGCCTACCCAGAAGGCAACAGGGGGCAGGGCACCTGATCCCAGACAAGTTCCTGCTGACCTAGAAGAAATCTGTGGGGAGGCCAGCAGGACCCAGTAAAATCCCTGCTGGCTCAGACAGTGACTGTAACCAATGCTCCTGGTTCCAGAACAAATTCCTGCCATCCCAAATAGCAGGTGGGGGCAGGGCACCTGGTCCCAGAAAAAGTTCCTGCTGTCTCAAAAGACCGTTGGGCGCAGGGTCCTTGCTCCCAAAAAAGTTCCTTCCATCCCAACAGGCAGCTGAGTGTAGGACACCTGGGCCCAGAAAAAGTTTCTGCCAGCCCAAAAGGCAACTGGGGGCAGGACACTTGATCCCAGATGAGTTCCTGCTGGCCTGTATGGTGTCTGGTGACAGGGACCAAGAAAAAGTTCCTGTTAGACAAAGCGTGATTTGGAGCAAGGCACCTGGTTCCAGAGGGAGTTTCTGCTACCCAGAAAGGCACTGTGGGCAGGGTGTCTGGTCCCACGAAGGGTCCCTGCTGTCTTAAAAGGCAACTGGGTGCAAGGCCCTGTACCCAGAAAAAGTTCCTTCCATCCCAAAAGGTGGCCGGGTCTAGGGTGTCTGCTCTCAGAAAAAGTTCCTACTGGCCCAAAAGGTGGCTGGGAGCCTCTTAGTCCTGGAATCAGTTCCTGCCTGCCCAAAAGGCAGTTGGTGGCAGGGTGTCCAGTCCAGGATGGAATTCCAGCCAGTCTAGAAGGTGGGTAGGGATTCACCAAGAGGGTATGGAGTACAAGGAGAACAAGGGGAATATTGCACTATTCTAATTATCCACCTGTATGGTTGCCCATGCAGTACTCAACAAGCAGAGCCAATGATCAGGTTGCTGCTCAGATCAGAATGCTGCTTGCAAATATTCAAAATGGCTGCACCATCAAGCCAGTAGACAGTTCACAGCTCCATATGTCTCCTTATTCATTGTTTTCATTCAGTTTCTCCTACTAGTCAGTATTTAAACCACTTCCTTATCCTTCCCTTTGAAGCTCAGGGTTCAAGAATGATCTTTTTATCTGTTTCAATTAGTTTCTCATTTCTTTGTTGTAAAAGATCTGTGTAACTTGTCTGCCTATTCTACCATCTTGCTGGAAGTTCTATCAATAACATTTTTGAGAATGAATTAGAAATTAAAAGAAAAGAAGACTAATTGAAAAAAATCTTCTGCCCAGTTACTAATAATGTTGTAACTAACATTGTTGTAATTCAGTTTAGAAACATTTTACAAAACAATTTTGTTGTGGGTATTCATATAATTCAAGAAATGTTACATTTAAGCAATTTACAGCTATATTCATCACATGTTATTCTACAATTAAAATTGACAATAAGCATTACTAAGATTCTATATGGTCTGTTATAGGAAGGAGGTTCATGGGTGGAGGAGATGAACACCAAGCACTACACTGGGTGACACTAACCCTAGTGATACAACTGCCCACAAAATCACTAAATGTTTGCTTTTTGACATTTGAGTTTGATCACAGTCCTATAAGGTAAGAACTAAAATTATTCCAGATGAAGAAACTAAGGCTCAGTTTACTTTAATAATTTACCAAAACTTATACAGCTCGTGTTTCAGCTATCAATTGCTGTGTAACAAATTGCCTCAAAACTTACTGGCTTAATGTAACAACAACCATTTATTTCTTCATTATTCTGTATAATGGGTCAGGCTTAGTGAGGTTGGCTTATTTCCACTCCATATGATATTGCCTAAGATAGCTTCTCTGGAGTTGGCAGATCCAAGATAGTTTCATTCAGATGCCTAGTTCCTCAACTGGGGAAGCTAAAATGGCTCAAGGCTAGCTGGATTTCTCCCTTGATGGTCTCTTATCCTCTAGGGCCTCTCGCCTTCTTTCCACATGGTCTGTTGTGCAGGTTAGCTGGACTTCTTTGCATGGTGTCTGGGAGTCCCTGGGTAGTGTACATAGTTAACGTGCTTGGCTGCTAAGCAAAAGGTTGATGGTTCAAGTCCACCCAGAGACACTTGGAAGAAAGACCTAGCAATCTACTTCTAAAAAGTCACAGCCATTGGAAACTGTGGAATGTACTTCTACTCTGATACACATGGGGGCACCATGAGTCAGAAACGACTCAATGGCAACTGGTTTTACTGGTTGGCTTCCAAGGAAGTGAAAACAAAGTTTTCAAGCCTCTTAAGGCCTAAGCTCAGAACTGGCATTTCTACTGCATTCTGTTTGTCAAAGCAAATCACAAGGCCAGCCCATAGTCAAGATAGGGGGATAAGATAAACTCCATCCCTCAATTGCCCAGCCTTGGAAGGAAGGTTGGGCAACCTACTTCTGCAGTGATACCGCCTCAGAAACCCAAGGAAGGGTCACTATGAGTCGGATCCAACTCGACGGCAGTACGTTGCTTTTTTTTTTTTTTTTCTCAATTGACAGAGTAGCATGCATGACAGGGAGGAATTTTTGACCAGCATCTCTACAGGAGCAGATTAACACTTTAAATCTAGGTCAGCCTGGCTCCCATCTCTAAACCAGCCCTTCCTTTCCCATTATTCTTCAGTGACTATCTTCACCTGGCTAGTTTTTCCTTCCTTTCACTCATCTTTAGAATGAATTCCCAAGAACAGGGTCAGCTGGTGAAAGGCAGGCACATTCCTGGGCAGAGAGCAGTGGGCATCTGCATAACAAAGTGATCTTGTGAACTTCTAAGCATATTGCCTAAGTCTTCTTTCTTTCTTCCCTCCCTCCATCCCAGCCTTCCTCCCTCCCTTCCTCTCTCCCTTCCTTCCTTCCTTCCTACTTTCTCTTCACAAAGGAGACTCAGATTTAATTTTTCTCATTCTATTGTTGCACCTACTTTGATGGAAGAAATCTTGGCTCCTGCTATGGAGAACTTCCTCAGGCTTCTGGACAACACTGAAGTCAGCAGAGTCATCATGATCTGCTGTTCCTGAGCTATGCAAGGCAATGTTCCTGGTGGGGACAAGGCACATGGGGAAAGTAATTTGCTGATCTTGACTTTCCACAGAACTTGGGCTATAGCAGAAAGAACATGGCTTAGAGTTGCAGTTTTGTCCCCCTTCTGAAGTGTGGCCATGTGTCTTTATTGTCCAGTTTACATCTGGTGTCTGATGTCCTGTCTAGTTTAGCATTTGTTCAAGGCAAAAGCATTCAAGTTTGGCCAATAAATTATATTCTCACCCTACCTTCTGTCACTGGCACGCCACAGAAACTTGGTAAGTCATTTTTCCTCCCTTGGCTTCACTTTCTCATCTGTGCAATGAACCCCACTATGTATGAGTTGGGGCCGACTTGACGGCAAACAACAACAACAACATGTATTGCACAGAGATATGGGTCATTTCTAGGTCCTTGGATGGCACAAATGATTTGTGCTTTAACTGAAAGGTTGCTGGTTCTAATTCACCCAGCAGCACTGCAGAAGATCTACTCTGACACATGTGTGATACTCAATGGCAATGGTTTGTTTCTTCCTTTCTTTTTCTGTGTAAGAGGAATTGACCCAGGCTGTGGGAGATACTATGGGGAGCAAGAAATGTTCCCCTCCTCTTAGATAATTTCAGAGATTTAATTTACATCAAATATTCAGGGAAAACCTCTCTGAGGAGATGAGATTTGGGCTGAGGTCTGAAAAACAAGCGCAAGCCAGGAGGAAAGCTGAGGGAAGAGCATTTCAGGTCAAAGGAACAGCAAGTACAAAGGCTGTAAGTCAGGAGACACCTCATTATGGGAAACCCAGTAGAGTTCAAGTACAGTCATATTCTATAAACTGTGAAGAGCCCCAACAGTAACTATCCAATTACAGGGTTTTAAAATGCTTTCTCACTCTTTATCTTAAATAGTCCTCAAAATAACTCCAAAAATGTTGGGAAGGCAGAGAAGTATTATTAATTTTCCTTTATAAAACAAAAAATTCTTAAGAATTGTCTTCACACATATTTCCGAAATAGTTCCACTATATGTCTATGCTTAAATTTCATTTAATGTATATCCATTATCTTTCTTTTAGTAGATTTATTTTTTAGAGGAATTTTATGTTTATAGAAAAATTGGGCAGGAAGTACAGAGAGTTCCCATATATGCTCTCTTTCCTATGTACATTGTTTCTCCTATTATTTGTTTATTTGTTTCCCCTATTATTAACATCTTGTATTTGTAGGGCATATTTGTTACAATTGATGAACCGATATTGACACATTATTATGAACTATAGCCCATAGTTTACATTAGACTTTACCTTTTGTTGCACAGTGTGATGAATTTTGGCAAATGTCCCAAAAATTCCCTATGCTCCACCTGTTTCCACCACTTGTCTGTCAATTTGTTGTACTGTGGTGGCTTGCATGTAGCTGTGATGCTTCCACACTAAAACACTAAGACAGAATAGGAAGAAGGACTTGGCCAGGTCCACTTCTGAAAAAATTGGCCAGTTAAAACCTTATGAATATGTGATCCTCAGCCTATATGACTATGAGACCAGAAGAACTAGATGGTGTCCTACTACCACTGTCAACCACTTGGAGGGGGATCTATATAGGAGATCCTGGACAGAGAAGGAGAACAATGTGGAACAAAACTCAAAATCATTTGGAAAAAAAAATAAAAGGCAGGGATGGGGGTGCCAGGTTTGCTGGTCTGATAGACCCTGGTGGAACCACTGAGACTAGGTCCCTAGCTGCCCTTCAGGTCTGGAATTGGACCCACATCTGTGGCTTCCAGCCAAACAAAAGACAGGCATATGAGTTGAACATTTACCTGAGGTAGATACACTCCTTGAAGAGAACAATCATGGGAGAAATAAGGGCTGCTTATGCACAGGGAGACAGTTCAGGGGACAGGAGTTCATGGAGGGATTGGCACAGGGAAGGGGTAACTATTGGGAGGAAGTGGGAGGGGAGCTGTTGCATGGGGAGTCAATGTCATGAGACGTGTGTGTGTGAACTGCTGTATGGAAAGTGAATTTGCTCTATCAACTCCCACCCAAATCAAAAGAAGAAGAAGAAAAAAAACCTTATGAATACCAGTGAAACATTGTATTGTATGAAGGGTGCTGGAAGATGTTTCCTCAAGTTGGAAGGCATTCAAAATGCGACTAGGGAAGAGCTACTTCCTCAAAGTAGAGTGGACATTAATGATGTGGATGGAGTAAAGCTTTCAAGACCTTCAAGAGTTGATGCCTTTGAATTATGGAGTTGATGAAGATACCATGGACTTCCAGAACAACAAATAAATCTGTCTTGGAGTTGATGTACAAAGTATGAATCTAGGAAAATTGGAAGTCATCAAAAATGAAATGGAACACATAAAGATCAATGTATCCTAGGCATTGTTATTGTTAGGTGTCATTGAGCCAGTTCCAACTCATACTGACCCTATATAAAGCAAAATGAAACTGCTGGTCCTGTGCCATCCTTACTACCTTCACTACACTTGAGCCCATTGTTTCAGCCACTGTGTCAATCAATCTCATTGAGTGTTTTCCACTTTTTCACCAATCCTCTACTTTACCAAGCATGATATTCTTCTTCAGGGATTAGTCCCTTCTGACAACACGACCAAAGCACATGGAATATAATCAAGGTCATATTTTGACTCTTGTGGACTTGTTTTAATTTTCTTGAGCTTCAACTTGAACTTGCATATGAGCAATTGACAGTCTGTTTCACAGTCATCTCCTGGCCTTGTTTTGGCTGAAGATACTGAGCTTCTCCATCATCTCTTTCCTCAGATGTAGTCAATTTGATTCCTGTGTATTCCATCTGATGAGGTCCACATGTATAGTCACTGTGTTGTTTAAAAAAGGTATTTACAATGAATGAGTCATTGATCATGCAAATATCATATCTAGGATAATATATATACACATACAAGGAAGACCAGTTAATACTACTAGTTTTCAATTTTACTCACCAACTACTAAAGCCAAATATGAAGAAATTGAAGATTTATACCAGCTTCTGCAGTCTGAAATTGATCAAACATGCAATCAAAGTGTATTGATCATTACTACTGATTGGAATCCTAAAGTTGGAAACGAAGAAGCATCAGTAGTTGGAAAATATGGCCTTGGTGATAGAAATGACAATGGAAATAACATAATAGAATTTGCCAGACTAATGACTTATTCTTTGCAAATAACTTTTTTTCAATAAGATAAACCATGACTATACACATGGACTCTGCCAGATGGAATACAAAGAGATCAAATTGACTACATCTGTGGAAAGAAATAATGGTACCAAAAGTACCAAAAGTCAGAACAATGTCAGAGGCTGACTATGGAATAGACAATCAGTTGTTCATATGCAAATGTAAACTGAAATTCAAGAAAATTAAAACAAATCCATAAGAGCCAAAGCACAACCTTAAATATACCCCATCTGAATTTAGAGACCATCTCAAGAATAGATTTGACTCATTGAACATCAATTACTAAAGACCAGACAAGCTATGGGGTAACATCAAGGACATAATACATGAAGAAAGCAAAAGGTAATTAGAAAGAAAATACCAAAATGGATGTCTGTGTTAGTCTGGGTTCACTAGAGAAGCAAAACCAGTAAAACATATAGAGAGAATGAGAGATAAATTTATCTCAGGAAAATGGCTCACACATTATAGAAGCTGCCAAGTCCCAAATTCTGGGATCAAACATCAAGCTGGAGGCTTTTCCTGACTCACACAGCTGCAGAAGCTAATGAGCTCAAGGTTGGCAGGCAGTATATTGGCTGTTGACTCCAACAAATAATTAATTCAAGATCGCCAGGCCGAATGGTGGATTGTTTGCTCACAGACAGTTGTAGGCAGCACAACATGATCCTGATCCACAGAAGAGTGTCTCTTTTTCTCAGAATGTCCATAAATATACTGGAAGCAGGCCACACCCCTAGGGAAACTCCTTTTCAACAAATTGGCTGCTCAAAACATATACATCCCATCTCATCATGGGAATAACCCACATCACAACTGCTTAATCCACTCAGAATTATGGTCCAGCCAAATTGACACACACCTCCAACTATCACAGTCCACCCTTTGTCAACTTGGCAGTTGTACACATTTCCTTAAACACATTGCCGTTGAGTCAGATCCAACTCATAGCGACCCCTCCTTGGGTTTCTGAGGAGGTATCACTATGGAAGTAGATTGCCCAATCTTCCTTCCAAGGAGTGGCTGGTGGGTTTGAACCACCAGCCTGCTGGTTAGCAGTCAAATGCCTTAATCTCTAAACAAGGACATTATAAAGTCATATTGCACCTAACATGATACACTAACATGCATATAACTGAAATGCATTAACCCTGTTTACATTTCATTGTTCATAACAGAAGGAAACAAAAATATTTCATGCACATATACAATGAAGAAATATAACAATCACAATCCTCATTTCTGCAACTGGTCACATGATCATAGCTGATATTCAGAACTACCTTCTTCCACCACCCATTCCATGTTTCCCTTGTCCTCAGCAGACACCTCAGCTGATCATAGTTCTTTGCCTGATGGGATGACCATTGCTCATGAGCTCATTGAGCAATGACAGGAGTAGCTGGGGAGAAAGGATGACTGGTTTCCACTGAACATGTCATCCTATCCACCTGATTGTTAAAGTCCTCCTCTACTGAGGTCAACTTTTGGTGAGCATTCACATGAGACACAAATATCTTTACTCCTTTGGCCCATTCAGAGAGATCTATCCACATACCTCTTCCCCATACATCCTTGTCACCAATTTTCCAATCACACTCCTTCAAAGTCCCAGACCATCCAGCCATCATCATGGCCACAGCCCATGAGTCCGTATACAATCATACATCTGACCATTTCTTGTTCCATGCAAAGTGAACAGCCAGATGCATGGCTCAAAGTTCTGCCCATTGGGAGGATTTCTCGTCACCACTGTCCTTCAGGGAAGTCCCAGAAAGGGGCTGCAGTGCCGCTGCTCTCCACTTTTGAGTGGTGCCTGCATATCATGGTCTGCATTGCGATTCACCAATAGGGACCTGCCAAAGACTCCAAACAGCATCTCTATCTCCTACAGACACTTCAAGCACCATTGGATCAGCCAGATCATATAGCCCAAGTAGCAGAGCAGCTTGCATGGCAGCCTGAACATGTTGCAGAGCCTCTGTTGTTCTGGGCCCCACTCAAAACTAGCAGCTTTCTGAGTCACTTGACAAATAGGCTGAAGCAACACACCCAAATGAAGGATATGTTGCCTCCAAAATCTGAAGACGCTCAGCAGATATTGTGCCTCCTTTTTAGTTGTAGAGGAAGCCAGATACAATAATTTATCCTTCACTTTAATAGGAATATCTCTACATGTCCCACACCCCTGGACCCCTAGAAATTTCACTGAAGTGGAAGGTGCTTGAATTTTTGTCGGGTTAATTTCCCACCCTCTAGCATGCAGATGTCTCACCAATAAGTCTAGAGTCATCAATATTTCTTCCATACTTGGCCTAATCAGCATAATGTCATCAATATAATGGACCAGTGTGATGTCTTGTGGAAGGAAAAGAGAAAGGTGATCAGGATCCCTATGGACTAAATTATGATGTAGTGCCAGGGAATTTATATACCCTTGAGGAAGCACTGTGAAAGTATATTGTTGGCCTTGCCAGCTGAAGGTAAACTGCTTCTGATGATCCTTTGAAATTGGTATTGAGAAAAAGGCATTGGCCAGATCAATAGCTGCATACCAAGTACCAGGAGATGTACTAATTTGCTCAAGCAATGAAAACACATCAGGAAGAGCAACTGCAATTGGAGTCACCACCTGATTAAGTTTACAATAAACTACTGTCATTCTCCAAGATCCATCTGTTTTTTGCATAAACCAAATGTTGTTGTTGTTGTTGTTGTTTGCCGTCGAGTTGGCCCCGACTCATAGCGACCCCTCCTTGGGTTTCCGAGGCAGTATCACTACGGAAGTAGGATTGCCCAACCTTCCTTCCAAGGAGTGGCTGGTGGGTTTGAACCGCCAGCCTTCTGGTTAGCAGTCAAGTGCCTTAGCCACTATGCTACCAGAGCTCCTTCACTAGCCACTCCTAGTGGAAGATGGGGCAATCTACTTCCGTAGTGATGCTGCCTTGGAAACCCAAGGAGGGGTCAACATGAGTTGGATCCGACTCAACGGCACATAACAACAAACACAAACCAAATAGGCAAATTAAATGGGAATGTGGTGGGAATCACCACCCCTACATCCTTCAGGTCCTTGATGGTGACAGTAATCTCTGCAACCCATCCAGGGATGCAGTATTGCTTTTGGTTTACTATTTTTCAGGTAGAGGCAGTTCTAATGGCTTCCATTTGGCTTTTCCTACCATAATAGCCCTTACTGCACATGTCAGGGACCCAATGTGGGAATACTGCCAATTGTTGAATATATCTATTCCAATTATGCATCCTAAGCTAAGACTCCATCAATAACTTGACCTCCATATGCTCCCATTCGGACTGGTGGGCCTTAGTGATGCTTTGGGTCTCCTGGAATTAGTGTCAGTTCAGAACCAGTGTCCAGTATTCCCTGAAAAGTCTGATTATTTCCTTTTCCCCAATGAATAGTTACTCTTGTAAAAGGCCTCAGATCCCTTTGGGGAAGGCTGGAAGAAAGATTAACATTATAAATTTTTAGCAATGTAGCAAGCTCCTTCCTCAAGGGGACCCAGCCTTCCCTTCATTCATGGGATTGTGGGTCTGTAAACTGACTCAAGTCTGGGCATTGGTTGAGAGGCCATGACTCTGTATTCTGATGATTTAATCTAAACTGATGTTCATGTGACCTAGAATTCTTCTGTCTACAGATCAAGTAAATATTTAGTAGGTTTGCCATGTAATTCACTACTAGGAACACCACGCGCAAGTAGCCAATGCCATAATTCCACACAAGTCAGAGTATTCTGATTACTGCTTCATCTCTGCTGTCCATTATGGTAACCATGCCCACCTTGCATTTGTCAATTAACTGCTGACACTTGGCCCCTATTACCACAGGGTTCAATCAGCCCCATTGTAGTTAAGTGTCTCAGTTCAATTAAGGCAGTTCCCACTGTCAAATCCAGCTTACATAAAATAACAATCATAGCAGTCTTCAAGGATGCTGGGGCTCCCTTCACCAATTTATTCTTCACCATACTAGTGAAAGACATGTTTTCTAGACTCTCCATTTCTGGCTCTAGGGGTCTAATCTGATAAATCCATTCTAACAGGCCAACTTCCCTATGCCTCTGGATACCTTCTTCTACATTATACCAGGGCAGATCTGGTACTTCAACTTGACTTAAGGTAGGCCACCGCATAATCCATGCCTCAGTAAGCCAACCAAATAAGCTATTAGACCCTTTCTTAACCTCTCGAGCTGAAACACAGAATGAAGATTTAGTGTGCCTAAATCAATAAACTCAGACTGATCCAACGTTACATTTCTTGCACCATTATCCCACACCCTCAGTAGCCATTCCCATACATATTCTCCAGGTTTCTGTCTGTACATGTTAGCAAAATCAAGTAGATCTTTTCAGGTGTAGCATACCACCTCCTCAGTCACACTTTCTATTTTACCTTTTGGGGCTCACTTGGACTTAACTTTAGTTATAGGTCTAACAATGGGTAGTTGGGGAAGTTCCTCAGAACATTCAGCAATGTCTTCCATGGCATCTACCTCAGGCAATGACCCAGTAGGAACAGTTGGGTTAATCCCATCAAACTGAGGTGGAAACGATAATGGTTTTATAGTAATCCCTTCAGATGGGAGGGATTCAACAGAAGTTATATGCTCCATACCCTCATCTTCCTGACTGTCTGCCCATATGTCCCCATTCCAGGTTTCAGAATCCCATTTTTTCCCAATCAATGCCTTCGCTTTAACTTTAGACACCATTCTGGGTTGGCAATTCAATTGACGTTGTAATATAGCCACCCTTACAATAAGACTCTGGGTTTGGTTTTCAGCAATATCAGCTCTGTTACTAGAAGAAATAAGGCTTTCTTTCAGAGTGCAACTGGAAACACTGAGGCGTTTTATGTGGCACTTGAGCTGTGACTCAGAAGCTTGAACTCATCTTGCTCTTTCACCACTTTGTCTAGTATAAGTAGGACCAACCAACCAGCTTCCTTATACTCCTCATGCTGACAAAATTACAGAAAACTATAAAATATGCTCCGGTGGCTTAGAGCCTAAGGTATTTGACTGCCAACCAGAAGGCTGGTGCTTCAAACCCACCAGCCACTCCTCGGAAGGAAGGTTGGGCAATCTACTTCCATAGTGATACTGCCTTGGAAACCCAAGGAGAGGTCGCTATGAGTCAAGTCTGACTCGAGGGCAGTGCATTGTGTTTGCATATCAAATATGCAATTACCCAGAGCCTCACTTCTCAAAAATACTTGATCTATTTGTGGTGCTATTTTGCATATTAATGTTGCCATCTCTTGCCACGGATTAGCAGGGCTGTCTTTACTAATGGAGGCAAAGTCACCAGTGCCTTTATGATTAATCAAATTGGAGAACCAAAACAAAATCAGTGAAAACCAGTTTAGGAAGCCCATCCTTATGATTTTGTCTCTCTTGAGCCACTTTCAGTACCAAATGCATTAGACTGGGTTCTCTAGAGAAGCAAAGCCAGTAAAGCTTATATGTAGAGAGTGAGGAGAAATTTATCTTAGGAAAATGGCTCACACACTTACAGAAGCTGGTGAGTCTCAAGTTCTTGGATCAAATGTCAAGCTGGAGGCTTTTCCTGACTGATGTAGCTTCAGGGGCTGACGAGCTCAAGGTTGGCAGGCAGTATATTGGCTGTTGACTCCAACGAATGACGAATCCAAGATCACCAGGCTGAATGGTGGATTGTTCGCTCATGGACAGTTACAGGCAGCACAACAGGATCCCAATCCACAGAAGAGTGTCTCTTTTTCACAGGATGTCCATAAATATACTGGAAGCAGGCCACACCCCTAGGAAAACTCCCTTTCAATAGATTGGTTGCTCAAAACATATGCGTCTGATCTCATCATGGAAATAACCCACATTACAACTGCTTAAACTACTCAGAATTGTGGTGCAGCAAAGCTGACACACAACTCCAACTATCACAATGTCAGAAGAGACTCTGAAACATGCTCTAGAAAAGAGAGTGGCTAAAGTGAATGGAAGAAATGATGAAGTAAAAGAGCTGGACTGATTTCCAAGGGTGGCTTAAGAAGGCACAGTAAAATATTACAATGAAATATGCAAAGATCTAGAGTTACAAAACCAAAAGGGAAGATCATGCTCAGCATTTCCCAAGCTGAGAGAAAAAGAGAAAGTCTGAGCCTTGAGTTGCAATATTGAAGGACTCCATGGGCAAAATATTGAATAAAGTCACTGTACCATGAAAAATTGGTCAACATTCAACCATTTCAGGAGGTAGCATGGTTAAGAATCAATGGTATTGAAGAGAGAAGTCCAAGCTGCACTGAAGAAATTGGTGAAAAATAAGGGTCCAGAAATTGATGGAATACCTCCAAATCATTTGGATCCATCCTCTTTGAAGCCTGGCCAAGCACTGAGTAGGAGCTCAGTGAAAGGCTGCTGGATGAAAGCATGAGTGAAGGTCGTGGGCTAGAGGGAGAGGCAATGGCTGGGAGGGGCTGCCTATCTTTGTGAGTGTGTGGTGTTTCCTGTCGTGATGGTGCTTGCTTTATGTAATAAACCACTATCAATCAAAAAGAAAGAAAGAAAGGAAAGGAAGGAAGGAAGGAAGGAAAGAGAGAGGGAAGTAGGAAGGAAAGAAGGAAGGAAGAAAGAAAGAAGAAAGAAATTGGTGGAATACCAATTGAGATGTTTCAACAAACATATGTATGTAGCATTGTGTTTATTTATAGCAAGAAATTTGGAAGAAAGCTGCCTGGCCAACTTACTGGAAGAGATCCATATTTGTGCCCATTCCAAAGAAAGGTGATCCAACAAGAATGTGGAAATTATCAAACAATATCATTAATATCACACACCAGTAAAATTTTGCTGAAGATAGTTCAGATGCAGTTGCAGCAGTACATCAACAGGGAACTGCCAGAAATTCAAACTGGGTTCAGAAGAGGATGGAAGAACAAGGCATATCATTGCTGATATCAGATGGATCTTGGCTGAAAGCAGAGAATACCAGAAATATGTTTACTTTGAGTTATTGACTATGCAAAGGTATTTGACTATGTGGATCACAATAAATTGTGGATAACATTGCAAAGAATTGAAATTCCAGAACATTTCATTGTGCTTGTGAGGAACCTGTACACAGACTAAGAGGCAGTCATTAGAACAGAACAAGGTGATGCTGCATGACTTAAAACCAGGAATGGTGTGTGTTGGGGTTGTATCCTTCCACCATACTTACTCAATCTGTGTCCTGAGCAAATTATCAAAAAACCTGGACTACATGAACAAGAATGTGGCAGATTTGGAAAAAGACTCATTAACAATCTGCAATATGTAGATGATAAAATCTTACT
This sequence comes from Orycteropus afer afer, assembly GCF_000298275.1. Lineage (NCBI taxonomy): Eukaryota > Metazoa > Chordata > Mammalia > Tubulidentata > Orycteropodidae > Orycteropus > Orycteropus afer. The sequence continues at coordinate 4,380,609 of NW_006921697.1, forward strand.
TACTGAAAGTGAAGAAGACTTGAAGTACTTACTAATGAAGATTAAAGACTACATACAGTCTTCAGTATGAGTTACACATCAATATAAAGAAAACAAAAGCATATAGAACTGAACCAATAAGCAACACGATGAAAAACTGATAAAACATGGAAGTTGTCAAAGATTACATTTTAGTTGGATTCACAGTCAACGTCCATAGAAGCAACACTCATGAAGTTAAACAACATATTTCACTGGGTAAAACAAACAAACAAACAAACAGAAAAAACAAACTCACTGCCGCCAAGTCGGATCTGACTCATAGCAACCCCTCCTTGGGTTTCCGAGGCTGTATCACTATGGAAGTAGATTGCCCAACCTTCCTTCTGAGGAGTGGCTGGGGGGTTTGAACTGCCAGCCTTCAGGTCAGCAGTCAAGTGCCTTAGGCACTATGCTATCAGCGCTCCCAACCCAAGCATAGTATTGTTAATCACTTCATATGCATGCAAGAGCTGGACAATGAATAAGGAATACAGAAGAAGAATTGATGCATTCAAATTATGGTGTTGGTAAAGGATATTGAATATATTGTGGACTGACAGAAGAACAAACAAATCTGTCTTAGAAGAAGTACAGTCAGAATGCTCCTTAGAGGCCAGGGGGCTTTTTGATCATCTTATCAGGAGGGTTCAGTGCCTCAAGAAGCACATCACACTTGGTAAAGTAGAGGGCTGGCAGAAAAGACAAAGACCCTCAATGAGATGTATTGACATAGTAGCTGCAGTTATTGGCTCAAATGTAGCAATGATTGTGAGGATGGGAAAGGACCTGGCAATGTCTCATTCTTTTGTACATGGGGTTGCTATGAGTCTGAACAAATTTGATGGTATCTAGACCAGGAGACAGTCGTTTGAACAGAACAAGGGAACACTACATGGTTTGAAATCAGAAAGGGTATGTATCAGGGCTGTATCCTTTCACCGTACTTATTTAATCTGTATGTTGAACAAATAATCCAAGAAGTGGGACTATATGAAGAAAAACGTGACATCAGGATTGGAGGAATACTCTTTAACAACCTGCAATAGGCAGATGACAAAACTTTGCTTGCTGAAAGTGAAGAGAAGATGAAGCACTTATTGATGAAGATTGAAGACTACAGTCTGCAGTATGGATTACATATCAACATAAAGAAAACAAAAATCCTCACAACTGGATCAATAAGCAGCATCACAATAAATGGAGAAAAGATTGAAATTGTCAAAGATTTCATATTACTTGGTTCCGCAATCAACACCAATGTAAGCAGCAGTCAAGAAATCAGATGACATATTGCATCGGGCAAATCTGCTTCAAAAGACCTCTTTTAAGTGCTGAAGAGCAAAGATATCTCTTTGAAGACTAGGGTGTGCTTAACCCAAGCCATGGTATGCAAGAATGGCCAGACTTCGTCTCACCTATTTTGGTCATGTAAGAAGGGACCATTCCCTGGAGAAGGATGTCATGCTTGGTAGGGTGGAGGGTTGACGAAAGAGGGGGAGGCCT